>NW_011888818.1:6248281-6251272 GCF_000151845.1 Pteropus vampyrus
TTACAACAGTTTTTCAGCAGATGTCAGGGGAAGATCTCAGGAAAAGTGTGCCTGCCTCAACTGACCAGTGAGGCCTACAGCAGCCTTGAAGAGGCTCCGGTGGCTGAGACAGCATATAGGGTCAACCAATTCATTTAGTCCTTTGACAAATACATATTGTGTGCCTCCTATGTGTATGATACTGTTCTAGGAGTTGGTAGTTTCCTAGTGCATGTTCTTAGAGAAATCTAAGTACTGGGTTGGACTCCAGCATCTACAGTTAACAAATTATACTACTGTCTCAGTTATTTACTGCTGTATAACAAACTATCTCAACAGTCTTGGCTTAAAACAACACCATCTTGTTACATACAATTTTGTGGGTTGGGAATTCGGGCAGGGCTCGGCAAGCAAATCTCTTCCATGTGGCATTGGCGAGGCTCCCACATGTGGTAGTATGCAGCTGGTGACTAGGTTGGGCTGACATATCCCAGACAGCCTTGCCCACAAGACCAGGCCTTATTATGGGCTGTTGGCTGTCACACTGTGGTTGTCCTCCACGTAGTCTCTCTCCACATGGCTTCTGTTACCATATGGTCTCTATCTCCAGCAGGATAGCCTGGACTTCTTTACGTGGGAGACAGTGTATTAGGAGAATGAAAACAGACTCTGCAAGGCCTCTTAAGGCCTCCGCCAGAAGTTGCACTGTATCACTTTCATTGAGTTCTATGGGTCACAGCAAGTCACAGACCAGTCCTGTTCAAGAAGGAATATAGACTTCACCTCTAGATAGACATGACAAAGTCAACTTGAAATTTTGGAGAAATTTTTGCCATCATCTTTGGAAACAATATACCACAAGGACTTTGAGCAATTTACTTAGACTTTCTGTGCCTCAGTTTCTCCATCCATCTGTTTGGAAATGAGTTAATACTAGTTCTCAGGTTAAAGGTTGTTGTGAACACTAAGTGAAAAAAATAATATAAAGCACGTAGATGGGTCTAGAACAGTGATTCTCATACTCGATGTGTATCAGAACCATCTGGTGCGGGGACTTATTAAAAAGAGAATCCTGGACCCCACCCCCCAGAGTTTCCAATTGAGCAGGTCTGAGGTAGGGCCCCCAGATTTGCATTTTTAACACCTGCCCAGGTGATGCCGATGCTAGTTTTCAGCCACATTTCAAACAGCACCGGGCTGGCATATACCACGCACTCAATAACTGTTAGCTATTTTTATTTTACAAGAAAAGGGGAAAAGGATTACGGCGGCTTTGCTATTTAGACCCTGAAGTCACAAGGAAATGACATTTATTGTCTTTCTCCCCCTGACCCGCAATGGAGATAGTTTATGTGTGTAAAACACACTACAAAGTGGGACTAAATGCTTGGGGAAGCCTTTCAATGCTAGGGTTTGCGGGGACCAGTGGATGGGGAAACCCTCCCTGAGGAAGGGTTTGGAGCTACATGGTGAAAGATGGATAGAAACTAGACAACGAAGGGGTGTGCCTTCCAGGTAAGGGGAAATATATGAATAGATGTTCATCACTCACAGTCGCTATGTGTCTGTTGCATTTAAAGGGTCACTTTTTAAATCAGGCAGTGTGGCAGAACTGTAAGGGAATAAAAGAATATTCATTTCATCCAATCCCCAGGCCTCCGCAACCCCATTTTTCTCATCTAGAATCAGGATGCCAAGCTTTGTCGGCTCAGTAGAATTGTCAGCCTGGGCCTCTCTAAGTTGTCATGGTAACTAAAAACCCTCATTCCTCTTTTTTCTTGCAAACTATTCAAAAGAATGAAATGCCATGACACCAGGAACTCCCATTTCTCAGCTGAATTTCTTTCAAAACTGCTTGTTCTCAAGAGCAGAATCACAAGTTCTCGGGTTGGGTCCTCCCTTCGGTGGGTAACCCCTGTCAGAAATCCATTCCTTCTGTGTTCTGAAGCAATAAGTGACCTTGTACTTCAGGTCTGGGAGAGCTTGACATTTGCGGACTGAGTGTTCCCTGAGGCTTTGAGTGTATCTCTGTTTTCTCAGTGAGAAAGAAGTGTATACAGTTTTAATACCAAATTTATTCCATCCCTATGCCATATCACCCTGCTTGATAAAAATCCTCAGACAAGGAAAATGAAAACATAACTTACCTTCACTTCTGATACCGTAAGGATTAATCAGGTTTTTTTTTTTTTTTTAAGAGTCAGTTCTCATGGTTTCATACCATCTATTTTGATTTAGGAGGATCCTTAAAGCTGTGTTGTTTATGTCGTATACGCTTGTGGTTCACAGACTTGAACCTACATCAGAATCTCCCGGAGGGCTTGTTGAAATAGACTGCCGCCATTTCTGGTTCAGCAGGTATGAAATTGGGGGCTGAGAATTTATATCTCTAACAAGTTCCTAGGTGATGTCGATGCTGCTGGCCTGGAGACCACACTCGGAAATATCCATGGTCGCTGAGGCTAGTTAGTAAGGCTCTGAATGACCAATGATTGGCAAGCTCCTGGAAAGCACCTCTGGATAGCCTGTTAAAAGCCAGGGTAGGCCAGGGAGAGGCTCTCAGTACTTGGAGATAGAAGACATCGGTTCTACATCTACACTCCCCTCACCCCGACTAAGTAATAGATCACCTGCAGCATGTCATAAAGTTCTCTAAGCCAAAATTTGATCTTAGAAAAGAAAATATGGCCTTACTTAACCTTGCAAAATTATTATTCCAATTACATACAACAAAGTGTGGGAGGCTGCTCAGTCAGCAGGAAACTGCCAGACAAATAGAAGTTGTCAAGAGTGCTGCTGCCAAGACTAATTATTTTCATAACTGTTGAAGTGAAATTCTATCCATCCCTCAAGGCCACATCAAAAGCTACTTCCTTAGGGGCATGATCCCTAATCCCCACAGACGGAACTGATCCTTTTCTCATCAAAACTCCCACAACACTTGGTTTATACCTCACTTTTGACACTTATTTTTGTCAGGTGTAAAATGTGATAAGTTTCTGGCCTGTCCCA
>NW_011888818.1:6252469-6253239 GCF_000151845.1 Pteropus vampyrus
TGAACTCAAGAAGCTCAAACTTGTGGCCTTCGTGGCTGGCATGAGCTGGGCTTCTAGATACAGCATGGCTCTCCCGGTTGCTGTGGTCCAGGCATTTTCACAGTAGAAAAATGGAAGCGAGCTTGATAGTGAGCAACTCCCATCCTCAAAACAGATGGTTGACCTCTACCAGGACCAGCTCTTAAGAGAAGAAACTACAGGACAGAGATAGTCAGACCTAGATCTCCCCTCATAATATGGCATTGTGCTGTGGGCATTGGCCTTGACCATGCAAGCCTAAGTGGAGTCAGGGAAAAAACAAAACAAAAAACAAAAAACAAAAAGAAACAGAATTAGTGAGGATCTATGTTTTCAGTTGCCTTAGCCACCAGAATCCTGCAGCTGCAGAATGCCACCCATTCCCCCTGTCTTTCTGGTAGATCTTGGTTATGAAAAAAGACAGGGTGGAAAGTGGAGAACAAAACACTGTAATTTTCATGAAGCCCATCCAGGAATCATTAGATGCCTTTGTCTAACCAGGAAGCCCCTGTACCTCGTCAGCATCTTGGCTAGTAGAAAGGGAAAGCCTGATGAGCCCCTGCCATGAGCAGGTATAGATGACTTGCCAATAAGCTTCAAGCTCAGAAGAGGGGTCACTTCTTTTTCTCCATATCTGGACACACTATCCCCTAGACAGCATGTTTATCTGGAATCCTTGGCATGGGGTGCAGAGGTTAGACCCTGATGGAAAACCTTGGCAATGCTGACTCAAAAAATTTGAGATGAAGTAG
>NW_011888818.1:6253747-6257628 GCF_000151845.1 Pteropus vampyrus
TTTTATATATAAATGCATTCACACACAAGTAATAAAGATATAAACACATTCACATTCACACTCACACTCACACACACACATGCAAATAATAAAGAGTGAACTCAAGAAGCTCAAACTTGTGGCCTTCGTGGCTGGCATGAGCTGGGCTTCTAGATACAGCATGGCTCTCCCGGTTGCTGTGGTCCAGGCATCTTCACAGTAGACTCTTTGAAAAATGGAAGCGAGCTTGATAGTGAGCAACTCCCATCCTCAAAACAGATGGTTGACCTCTACCAGGACCAGCTCTTAAGAGAAGAAGCTACAGGAGAGATAGTCAGACCTAGATCTCCCCTCATAATATGGCATTGTGCTGTGGGCATTGGCCTTGACCATGGAAGCCTAAGTGGAGTCAGGGAAAAAAACAAAAAACAAAACAAAAAAAAAAAAAACAGAACTAGTGAGGATCTATGTTTTCAGTTGCCTTAGCCACCAGAATCCTGCAGCTGCAAAATGCCACCCATTCCCCCTGTCCTTCTGGTAGATCTTGGTTATGAAAAAAGACAGGGTGGAAAGTGGGGAACAAAACACTGTAATTTTCATGAAGCCCATCCAGGAATCATTAGATGCTTTTGTCTAACCAGGAAGCCCCTGTACCTTATCAGCATCTTGGCTAGTAGAAAGGGAAAGCTTGATGAGCCCCTACCATGAGCAGGTATAGATGACTTGCCAATAAGCTTCAAGCTCAGAAGAGGGGTCACTTCTTTTTCTCCGTATCTGGACACACTATCCCCTAGGCTGCATGTTTATCTGGAATCCTTGGCATGGGGTGCAGAGGTTAGACCCTGATGGAAAACCTTGGCAATGCTGACTCAAAAAATTTGAGATGAAGTAGAAGAGATGAAGTAGAAGGGACCTCAGACAGAGGTAGCCACAGATGGACCAGAAGATTCCAAGAAACATGGCATTTACTAAAATATGGGTGACACTACACTAACCAGCACTTATTGTGGTCCCCAACCCAGATAAGGATTTTTAGAAAAAACTCTTTTAGTGGCAGACGGAAATTTTTCATCATTGTAGAAAGTTGTACTGAACAGCACTGGTCTAGATTATGTTTGAAATTATCTAGGCAGTGGATAATAACATGGACCCCCTCATCACCTGGGCCCTGAAGGCGGTGGTATGACTCTCAGCCAAGTCCTCACTTGGCTGAGCTAATAAATCTGTTTATAGCAACAGTCTCCAACCTTTTTAGCACCAGGGACCGGTGCTCCTATGAGAATCTAATGCCTGATGATCTGAGGTGGAGCTGAGGCCATGATGCTTGTGCTGCAAATACAGATGAAGCTTCACTCACTCGCCCGCCGCTTACCTCCTGCTGTTCAACCAGTTCCTAACAGGCCGTGGACCAGTACCAGTCCCTGGTCTGGGGGCCGAGAACCCCCATACTGGACTCACCAGGAAGTCCCTGAACTGGCCTATAGGACAGCACTTGCTCATGGGAGGGTAAGTGGCTACCTAGCAAACACTGGAGAGATATCTTCCCCTTTGAAGACAATACAATTCTGATTCAAAAGTTCTTTTAGAATCTCTGCATTGCCGCCCCCACCCAACCCCACTCATTCCTTAAAGGTCTTAGAAGATCAGTTGGGGATACTGATAGGGACAGAAGAGTGATAAGGAGCATCTCAAGGAAGATCCTGTTCTCGCACCTGCCTCAGGACATGAACCTTTCCTCCTACGGACATGTTTTCTCTCAGAATGAGGAAAGATGATATCAGAGCTCCATTCCCACTTACTGGGAATCTAGGTTGGAGACCACAAATGGGTGCTTGCTAGTGTAGTGTCAGCTTTTTTTTTTTTTTCATTACTGCCCACATTTCTTAGAATCTTCTGGCAACATCTTCACAACTGTACCATCCCGTGGGATATATACTCTCTGTTTATACATCCATTGGTAGTCCCACGTGATTTTATCCCAGCCTAGGACATTCATGGACTCACCAGATCCAAGTAAGTGCCAAGACATCAGACACAAAGAAGTGACTGGTTGGTGGCATTACTGTGAAGGCGAGAGTCAGAATGAACCAGGAAGGTATTGTAATATATACATATTTTATAAATAGAAGATTCAGATAAGAAAACAAGGTCCAGGCAAAAGGATTGAGCATGGAAAAAAGAACAGAGATGGGTGGTCTGGGTACCGAGGAGGGTGCCAAATGAGGAGCCCAGGATTCTAGACCACTGCAATAAAGCAAAAATCACAGTAAAGTGAATCATCATCTTTTTGCTGGCAGAGGGTCTTGCCTTCGATTTGTAAAACATACATCATCCGTGAAGCTCAATAAAGCAAAGCACAATAAAACAAGGTATGTCATACACAGTCAACGAAGCCAGAAGCTGCATTCAGGCTTTTCTTTGCTCTCCCACCAGCCCACCACAGCCATGTCCCCTTCACGAGTGCGCAGCACAAATTCCCAATCGATAATATCTGATAACTGCATCTATTTGGAATCTAGCCAAAAATCAAGTCTGAGAAAATGCAAGCATCAAGACTTCCAAACAACCAAAAGAAGGGTGTTAAACTTAACACACTCCTGTGGGATTAGTCTTCAATCTCTCATTCAGGAATTATTGATCTTATTTTACACCCCACCGCAACAAGCTTAACTATCCGGTTTACCAAACCAAAACAAATGAAAAGCAAAAATATAGGCGAGGAGACCTAAAATTGTAAAAAGCAGATATAAGATCAACTCATAAAGCACAAGTTGAGGTCATTTATTTGATAGAGCTTATTAAACTGCTCCATTTTATAACAGTGGCTCCTGGTAATTAATGCATAAATTATTTAAGTTATGTCCAGTGTTCTCTGCTTAAGTCACAGATTTGTCATACGTAGTGGTTCAGAGATTACAGATACTAGTTTATGTGCTAAGCTGTATCTTTTTTTTTATGTTGAACTTGAAGAAAAAAGAATAAACTGCTTTCCTCTCTCAAGACCCGAGGAGACAGAGGCCCTGACACTGCATCTGAAGAACTCTTAAGCCAGATCCTGCAAAATGATGACCCCATCACAGAATAGAGAGGAGAAGGGGGAAGTAGTGTTTAATGGGCATAGAACTCTGTTTAAGATGATAAGAAAAAGTTCTGGGAGTGGATAGTGGTGATGCACAACATTATGAATTAATGCCACTAAATTATACACTTAAAATGGTCAAAATGATAAGTTTGATATTATATATATTTTGCCACAACAAAAATAATTATTATTTAATTAATTAAAGATAAAAAGGGGGCCCAGCCAAGGGCTAAAGAGAGAGCTAAAGAGAGAGCTAAGGGGAGAAGGCCACCTCCAGGAAGGACGTCTGGGAGGCTTGGTCTCCACCATGCAGTGTGAATTGTCCTTTTCTGCATTATAATTACTGCTTGTTCTCACCAAATCCTCAATGAAGGCTACTCTAGGCTGTTCTTTGGGTAAAAAAAGAAAAAAAGGTAGGTCACTCTTGAACTGTGACATAACAGAGCACAGTGGTCACCTAGAGAAACAGTAATGAGAAGCACTGACCAGCAGAGCAGCTTTGTGCAGGGGCCAGAAGGCTTGAGGCTGCAGGTGGGAATGAATAATATGAAGGACACATGACCATGCCCGGAGCCTGTCAGAAACAGTAAGGGAGGGAATTCTCTTAAAAGCTGGACCCCCACAGGCTCACAGGCTGTGAGTGTGGTACTGAGACTGGACCACTGGCTACCACCTTAACCTCTTCCCTGATTCCAGCATCTTCTCAGATTCCTACCAAGCCTGGGCCCCACTGCCTGCACTGTGGCACTGGCAGCCTCTTTGAACTTGATTCCAATGTTGCCCAATCCTCCTACAGCTGAAATATCCTGGTCAATTTCCC
>NW_011888818.1:6258564-6265583 GCF_000151845.1 Pteropus vampyrus
TAACAGAGCACAGTGGTCACCTAGAGAAACAGTAATGAGAAGCACTGACCAGCAGAGCAGCTTTGTGCAGGGGCCAGAAGGCTTGAGGCTGCAGGTGGGAATGAATAATATGGAGGACACATGACCAAGCCCGGAGCCTGTCAGAAACAGTAAGGGAGGGAATTCTCTTGGACCCCCACAGGCCCACAGGCTATGACTGTGGTACTGAGGCTGGACCACTGGCTACCACCTTAACCTCTTCCCTGATTCCAGAATCTTCTCAGATTCCTAACAAGCCTGGCCCCCACTGCCTGCACTGTGGCACTGGCAGCCTCTTTGAACTTGATTCCAATGTTGCCCAATCCTCCTACAGCTGAAATATCCTGGTCAGTTTCCTCCCTAGTCTATCCCATCCCCCTCATTTCCACTAGAGTTCTCATTTCCCTTACTCCTGGGATACCCACTGCAGCCAGCTTTGCCAAAGCCCCAGGAAGGACCACAGTGTTCTCTTGTAGCTGTCACCTCTTCTCAAGCATGAAGGTCCAGAGCTCCTGCTGACCCAGAGCTCCATCCATTGTCACATACTCAGCTCTGTTTGTCAGCAGGAGCTAAAGCTCACTCAGGAGCATCTCACTACTTGGGTGCCTATCAAAATACAATCCTCAGAGTCCCTGCTCTATGGCACAGCATGGGTCTGACTGGTCCTGGCACTACTCTGTGTAAGCCCTCTCGGGTGCGGCTGAAGGCTCTAACACCAGGTGTGGATGCTGTTTAACCATTTTCTACTTAGGACCCACTGAATGCACCTGCGTACAAGGTGGGTCTGTCAGTCAGGGCCCTAGCTTACTAAGCTGAGATGGCACATGCAACTTTAGATAATTTGCTGGCAATTTACTAAAGGAACTATTACAAAGGTGCAGGCAAGGAGCAGGAAACTCGCAAGGAATATTGCAGTATCCCAAAGTCAGAAACAGCGTCCATCTCACCCCTAGGTGTGTAGTAGTAAGGGAATGTGTGGTTAAGGAACCTGAAGATGGAGAGGCTATGTTGAGAGGGGCTTGCCAAGAGCTGAGACTTTTGGTCAAAAGAAAAGCAGCTTGTGTCCATCCCGCAGAGAGAGAGGAATAATCACATTGTCTTCACTCTCCCTCCCATCTCCTGTGGGGCTCCTCATGGGCTGAACTCAATCAGCAGCTGAAGAGTGGGAAGCCCACTGAGGTAGAGCAGATCAGCTTCCTAGGGCAACATGGAAGAATGGAGCATGGATGATAATCAGCACAATGTCCCTGCCCTTGTAGCGAAGCATCACTCACCTGCATGGTGCTGGCTAATATGTACCCAGGGTATGATGGGGACAGAAGATGAAGGTAACATATGTCCTACATAGTTTCAAACTCATACATCGAGATACAAACCCAAAGAAGAGAAAGAAGGAAGGAAAGCAGATTAAAGATCTGAGCAAGCCAGATTTTCCTGCCCACATTCTCATGCCCCCAGCACTGGGTACAGCTCACTCTTTCATTTCTTAATCACTCAATACTAGCTAACTTCCCACTCAGAAACATAACTAACAACCGAATTTTTTTAATCAGCATGTAGAGACTTAAATAGGAAATTTATAGAAAAATAAATACAAATGGCTTACAAACACGAAAAGATGCTCCATTTCATTTATTATTTATGAATTGCCAAGTTACTATTTTTCTAACCTCTCTTACTGGCAAAGATTAAAAAATCTGATAATCCATAACATCTGCGTGGTTATAAGGAAAATGTTGGTAGAAATATAAATTGGTGCAATTTTTTTAGAGGCACAATTTAAGATACATGGTTAATTTAGCAATTTTACTTCCAGAAATGTATTCTTCTAGATACCCTCGCACATGCAACCAAAAAACTGAACAAGAATATTCATTGCAACATTGTATATAAAAGCAAGTACTGGAAAAATCTTAATTGTTTACCAATAGAGGAATGGCTATAACATGGTTTGTGCAATGGAATATTACATAACAAACTTGAAAATAAGTGCATCTGTGTTCTGGTAAGGAAATATCTCTAAGATATATTATTAGGTAAAAAGCAAAGTACAGACCAGTAGGTATAATATGGCCTTATTTGTACAGGCTTTTTGGGTTTTGCTCTTTTTTTGAGGAGAGGGTTGTTTTTTGGATGGAGACATAATCAGTTGGAATAAGGCATAAGAAAAAAGGTAAGTTCATTTATTTCCACTATTTCTTTTTTAACTCATCCTGTAGATTTGTTCTTTCTCTACTCCAGGATGACATTGCGGGCAGTTTCTATAGTGTTTCAGCTGCTCCTAGATTATTTAAAAGCCTCCCATCGCAGAGGGAGATAAGATGAAGAGGGGGTTGCCCTGACAGACTCAAGGAAAGCCTCAATGTGTACAGGAACAACGTACCTTCCACACGGGAGCTGAAAGCATGAAGCTTGGTTGAAAGTCTATTTACAGGGAGGTCAGAATCCCTTGAGTTCCCTCTCCAGTCTGCCAAGATAAATAAGGTCCTCTACTCTCTCACCGGATACTATTGATTTAATCTCTGGGAATACGGAAATTAAAATTCAAATGACTTTCAAGCTAGCATCTAGCCTACACCCAGCCAAACTATCAAGTCAGCATGAGGCTACAATAAAGACGTTTCCTGACATGCAAGGACTCAGAAAACATACCGTCCTGAAGAAGTGCCTCTCAAACTGTCCTCAGCATAGGAGCCGCCTGCATTAAACTGCATATTCTGATTGAGAGTCTACATTCCTAACAAATTCTAGTGATATTGGTGCTGCTAGTCCCTGGACCACACTTTGAGCAGCAAGATGCTACCACAGTAGCAGTTTTCAAATTGTGGCCGAGGGACCTCTGGGGACCCCTGACATTTTGTCAGGGATCAGTAAAGTCTTAGCTTTTCCAACTACATATCTTTGTCAAGACTAGATTTTCTTCATACATTTCAACTATGACGATACATCACAATAGGTGTGAGCATTGAGCTGCCTTCCATTAAAACAGACATTAAAGAGATTTGCAAAAATGTAAAACAACACCTCTCTTCTCAGTAATTTATTGTTTAAAAATATATTGTTCGTAAAGAATGTTACTTGCGTTAATATGTAATGTGTTTTATTGTTATTTTGAAATGATTTAATGAATATTTGAAAATTTTCTCATCTTTAATTTCTAACAGGATAAATATCAATACATATAACTGCATCTACAAACATTTTGGGGGGTCCTCACTCATTTTTAAGAGTGTAAAAAACTCCCGAGACCAAAATGTTTGAGAACAGCTGTAGGAGAGAGTATACTGTAAGAGGAAGACAAAGGACTTAGAAAATCGGGCTCCAAGAGAGGAAAAAATGAGAGCGAAGCCCCCAATAACAGCTGTACTAGTTTTCTCTTGCTGATGTAGCAAATCAGTACACAATTAGTGGCTTAAAACAACACAAATTTATTATCTCACAGTTTCTGCAGAAGTCCAGGCATAGCATGGCTTAGCTGGTTCCCTGTTTAAAGTCTCACAAAGCTAAAATCAAAATGTTGCAGGATGCAGCCCTTCCTGGAAGCTCTAAGGATGACTCTTCTTCCAAGGTCATTGAGGTTGTTGGCAGAACACTGTTCTATGTGGTTGTCTGACTGACGTTCCTGATTCCTTGGGGTCCGTCTCAGCTTCAAGTGGCCACCCCTATTCCTTGGCTTGTGGCTCCCTTCCTTCCTTTTCGAAGCTCAAAACAGCAGGTCAAATCTTTCTCATGCTTCAAATCTCTCTGACCTGCCCCTCATCTTTCCTGCCACATCTCTGTGCCCAACTTTTCTGCCTTCTCCTTCTGCTTTAAAGGGCTCATGTGGCTATACTGGGCCCACCAAGATAATCTCCCTATTTTAAGATCAGCTGATTAGTGCCCTTAGCAATATCTGCAAAGTCCCCCATGGTAGCACCTGGTGTTTGACTGACTAACCAACGAATAGGAATCTTGGGGAAGGTCATTATAATTTTGCCTACCACGACAGCAACAGGAAATTTCCAGACGGCAGCAGATAGGTAGTCTAAACCCTAACCCATCTAGGTTAGAACAGGCAGACTGAGGAATACAAACTAAATAGAAGGAACAGATACATTTGAGCATATCGAAAATCGTATTGAAAGGCATGATACCTAGACGTTAGAGTGCTTGGATAAGTTTAGCAAGAAGCTTGTGGAAAGCTAGGCAAAGGAAAAAGCAATGTGCTTATTACTCCAGAACAAAATAAGAAATTTAAAAAAAAAAAAAGGGAGGCATGATCATCATAAACCTCTCAGTTTGACAGTGAACAATTTTTGCACACTCATAATCACGCAAACACTGACTACTGATTTAACAACAACGAATACATATTACTATGATGGGAGCGAGAGAAGGGGAAGCAGTGGTTAAGGAAGTCAGGCCTTTGCATAGAGAGTTAATGATGCAAACAAAAATAAATCAAAAATTGGCAGTATAAGTCTATTATTTAGAAATACGAAAGACAGTAAATACTAAAGACAAAGACAAAAACTAGACTAGCTGGTGGTGGCTCTCTGAGGAGCAGGATGGGGAAGGGAGTAGGTGGGGCACAGTTCTTTCTCATTGTAAGCCAGTTAGTACTGTGCCAGGCCTGGTTCTCTCCGCCCGGCCCGACCACGGCCCCTGTCCACCCACTCTTCATCCTTCTCTGTCCTGCACGGAGGCCAGGAGGCTGACCTCGATGCTCCCTTGCCCCTGGGTTCTGGCTGAACTCAGCCAACGGGAGGCACTGCAGAGATAAAAGAGTGGAAGGAGGGAGGAGGCTCCCATAAGTGGGAACTGCCCCGCTCTGGGCGTGTTTCCGGTCTGCATTTCTCCTCCAAGCTCCAGCTCCCTCCAGCTCTCCTACAATGTCCTCTCCCCTTGCCCTTCCCGCCCAGGAGTGGGACTGGCTTCTCGATATCCTTTGTTGTGTCCCTTAATCCTGCCCACATCTCTGAAAATTGTCCCTTTGCTAAAGTTTCCTAAACTGTCTAAGTGTCTCTGTTTTCTGCCAGGACCCTGAATGATGCAAATACTACAGTGTGTGACTTCTTAAAATTTTGTACATGCCCAAATTAGAGTCTAAAAAAAATATTTAATTTTCTTTAAAAGGTCAAAATCATGAATAACAAAGTCTAAAGATCTGATACAGAGTAAAGATGACAAAAAAGACATGAAAACCAAATAGAAAGAATGGTCCTGGATTGCATTTGGATCAGAAAAAAATTACTATGAAAATTACTGTAAAGGACATTACTGAGAAAATTGACAGAATTGGAATAGATGCCATAGATTAAGTAATAGCTTTGTAACAATGTTAAAATTCCTGATTTTTATCATTGTACTGTGGTTATGTAACTAAACATCCTTGTTCTTTGAAAATAGTTACTAAAATAATTAGGAGTAAAGGAACATCATATCTGCAATTTACTTTTAGATGTTTCAGAATAAAAATTATACAATAATATATATGTAATAAAGAGAGTGATAAGTAAAGCAGACATGAATCTGGGTGAAGGATATATAGAAATTCTTTGTATAGTCTTGTAACTCCAGTTTGAAATTATTTCAAATTGTGAAGTTTTAAAAAAAAAAAACACACACACATATAGGTTATTTAAAAGATTTAAATTAAATAAAGTTTGGTACTAGTACACAGACGGATCAATGTATCTGAAAACATCACATGTAGGGGTAGGGATGGATTATGTTTAAAATACAGGAAACTGAGTAGCCATCCAGAAAAGAAGTCGAGTAGTTTCTCTATGTCACTCTGTAGGCCAAACTAAATTCCAGATGTATCAAAATCTTAAGAATTAAAAGAAAACAAAAAATACTAGAAGAAGAAAAATCACAAGGGAGGAGAGGTAGTGAAAAGTAGAGGCCACCTGTCTAGGCATCAAAGTTGCCCAACACCTGCACGTCCAGTCCGTCTGCAGCTGGCTGTCTGTCTTCTCCTGACTAACCCAGTCCAGACTGGGCCTTTGTACGGAGAGTTAATGATGCAAACACCGGGGAGGGTCCAGGGTGGACCCCATCGGGACACTGGTGGCCCTGACAGTAGCGTTTGTTGTTCAGAGGCAGCACTAGCAGCAGCAAGCAGCACTAACGGAGGCAGTGGGGGACCCAGCTGAGGAGTCTCTGCTCAGGGGACAGAGGAAGTGTCCTCACCAAATCTGCTCTGTGGGGGAGTTCCACCGTGAGCTAGTTGTCCAGCTCCCATTCTGCCCACTTTCCACACCTGCTTCTTTAGCCTACTGCTGAGTCTGTGAGCTACTTAAATTCCTTTTCTGTCTAAAATCAACCATGATTCATTTCTGTCGCTTTCAACTTGTTAACCACACACACACACACACACACACACACACACACACACGTTTTTATACAAATGGTATGTGGGTGCATAAATCTGTACCTATATATATCTATCTATATCTCATATATATCATTATACAGCTTTTTTTAATATATTATGATTATGAAAACACATACAAAAAGGTAGAAGGCTAACAGCAAACTGGTAACAGTAGTCACCTACAAGGATGGGGAGTTTAATGCGGAGCTGTACTAAAGGGAACTTCCACTTTTAATCTTCTGTGTTATTTAAATTTTTCAAAATAATCAAATATTACTTTTTTAAAGCTATAAATATTTTAACGCTTTTTTTTTTCATCAAACAAATCTTTTCCTTGTCTTACACCAGAGCTTGAGCAGGCAAACCCTTCCCCACCCTCGTGGAGCTGGCAGTCTGATGGGAGACATAGACAGGGAACCACGCACTGATTCAACAGTGTAGTGAGTCCTGTGATGGGGAGAGGTAGAGCACGTGGGAGCACAGAGCAAGGGCACCTACACTCACCGAGGACAGTGGCCAGGAAAAGATTCTCGGCCTTAGATTTGAAAAGAGAGTAGAAGTCAGGAGGCAAAAGCAGAAGAGGAGGATGAGGAGCAGAAAAGTACAGCAGGCAGTAGGAACAGCATCTGCCAGGCCCCAGAAA
>NW_011888818.1:6265633-6268476 GCF_000151845.1 Pteropus vampyrus
TCAAACAAATCTTTTCCTTGTCTTACACCAGAGCTTGAGCAGGCAAACCCTTCCCCACCCTCGTGGAGCTGGCAGTCTGATGGGAGACATAGACAGGGAACCACGCACTGATTCAACAGTGTAGTGAGTCCTGTGATGGGGAGAGGTAGAGCACGTGGGAGCACAGAGCAAGGGCACCTACACTCACCGAGGACAGTGGCCAGGAAAAGATTCTCGGCCTTAGATTTGAAAAGAGAGTAGAAGTCAGGAGGCAAAAGCAGAAGAGGAGGATGAGGAGCAGAAAAGTACAGCAGGCAGTAGGAACAGCATCTGCCAGGCCCCAGAAACCAGGGCCCCCTCGGCAGACCCCCAGAATGGCTGAAGCACAAGGAGAGGAGAGAAGGGAAACAAAAATAGAGATGTGGCAAGGTCCCACTACAAAGACCTTGTAAAGTCTTATTAAGCAGATCGGACTTTACCTTGAAGGCCAATAGGTAGTCACAGAGGACTTTAAACAAAAAGAGCTGATCGGACTTGACCTTTAGTATGATCAATTATCAGCACTTTTCCTCCAATTATATCAGCTGGGAAGCAAGGCATTCTTACTCTCACAGTCTCACAACTGCAACATTTTGTTTTATCCTTTAGAACACTGGGAGATGTTTTCCCAGCATCACCTGAAAGAGGATCACTTATCCATCTGTGACTCCTGGCTCTCACTGCCAACTTTAGTGGACACTTTCCCCCAGGGCATACTATACCATCATTCCTAAACCACTAGCTGTAAAAAAACCACAAGAATCAAATCCCAGGAAAAACTCAGCCCTTTCTATTTTAGCACAGAGGAATCCCCTTGCGAATTCCCTTGCGAATTCTCCATAGATAGGACTGTGTGGCCACGCTAGACTTTGCGGGGCCCTGGGCTACGTTCATGAACGTTGCGGCATGCCACCCTTGAAGTGTCGACTCGTCCTTGTTAGCACAGATACTGATTTGCTGGCACCTGCTGGCATATTCACTCTCCTCTTCCCCTCTCCCAGTGCCACCCCAGCTTAGGTTTCCCTCTTGTCTTGAGCCCAAGCGTCTGCTTCTAGGCCACAGGCTCTCTCTAAAGCTCTGAGCTTGAGGGTTTCCCGTGGCAGTGAGCTCTCTTGGGAAATTTCTCTCTCCATTCTGTTATGTCTGACATTTTCTCTATTAGGACACACATTCTGACTAACAGATCTTTTCGCTTTTACAAACTGCTTCGTGAAATCACTGTGATTCATGTCACTTGCAATTAGGGATGACAATCAGGAGGCAAACCAATTTAGCTTCTTGCTTTTAATATATACCATATAGTAAAAGTGACAAGAGGAGGAATCCTGAAATAATCCCCAAGATTTTCATTCAGCATTCACCTGAAGGAGTATTTTACGATGCTGAAGCATCGAAGGTACAAAATTTCTTTTAGCAGGTAAGACAAATAAGAAAGATCATCACCATTGTTTTGAAATACTGTTTTACAGTTGTTTACTGTGAAATGACGTATTTCTTTAAAAGGCACTGAGAGTCTTTAGTGAATTCATTATCTTTACTCATGTAATTTAAAAAGCCAAACATTGATCTCCGCTTCATGTGACATCCCTGAGATGAGGACAGATTACTTCACGGGTGCCCTGCGGTGCCCTGGTCAGGCTCTGTCTTTTCTAATATGGTAGATATGTGCTCATTATCAGCACATCAAGAAGATACCGTGCACCGATGGGCAGAGATATCGTTTTCGAATCATGTCTTTCTCCGTTTGCTCTACTAGACTCTGTTAGGGAGTGAAGAGCAAAAGGGACATGTTGTCTGCCTTGGGTAAAAGCTCTCCAGCGTCTCCAAAAAGGTCTTTCACGGTGACATTAATAATTTCACTGAGTATGTCTCAGGCTAAGAAACCTGGGATTATAAACATATCAAGATGAACCTTTTACTCAGAAGCAAACTCATTAAACAAACTCAGTGCCAGTGTGCAGTGTCAGTGTTTCCCTTACGGGTGTTCGAAAGAGCCCTGATTTCTTAGAGTTTTTGCTCCCAAAGGCGAGCCATGTTCAAAATAGGAAGGGCTGCAGTGCTCAGCAAGCATTACTGAAGGCTGACCCTGGAGTTAACAAAAGCTACGATAACCATGCCCAGTGTTAATTCAATACTATGTGCCTGGCCTGATGTCGAGGATTTTATTAGCACTGTCTCATTGTGACCCACACAGTGACCTTATGGACTAGTGATTGTTATCACTGAGGCTTATAATTGTTAATGTGAGCACAGCCCCAGAGTAAAGCATTGTAAAGATGAGATGTTGTGGCTAAGACTTCTAGACGTCTGCCAAAATCTGTCTGTCACTTGACCATAATAATAGAGTTGTAGCTGGGCACATGGTCCCCTAGCCAGAAACAGTATTTCCTCGCTGACCTTGCAATTAGATCTGGCAAAATGACGAAATATGGATCAATGGGATTTGAACTGAAATAATGTGTGCAATATCTGGGTCCTCTCCAACATAAAAGACAAGCCCTTCATCCTACTAACACTCTCTTCCTGCTTCCTGTGAACTGGAACTGAACCTGGAGACCATCTAGCTTTGGCCTAGAGTTACTCTGTCAAATACGGTAACCACTAGACACTTGTGACTATTTAAATTAAATTAAGTAAAATTAAAAATTTAATTCCGCAGTTACAGTAGCCACATTTCAGGTGCTCAAAGCCACATGTGACTGGTGGCTACCATATTGTAGACCATGGAAGTAGAACATCTCCATCGTCACAAAAAGTTCTATTGGACAGTACAATAGTAGGGAATGACGAAGCAGTAAGATGGAAGGAGCCTGGATCCCAGAATG
>NW_011888818.1:6269266-6271331 GCF_000151845.1 Pteropus vampyrus
ACAACTCATAGATGGAAATGGTCCTATTCATTCACAAAGAGAAATCACTGTCATGGTGAATGGAAATAGTCCAAATTCCCATGATTGGTGCCTTTTCTTTCTGAGGCAGAGCTACATGGGAAGTCAGATTAGCATCAAACCATTGCTAGGAGTGGGCTCAGAACAAAGGGAGATAAATATATGATTCCAGTGTTTGAAGGCATCTGAATGGGACAGGCTGACACGTCTGGCCAGTAGGACTGCAGTGTTTAGAGGCACTGGCTAGGCTTAAGCTACCTACCTAGTGGGCGATGGGCTCTACCAAGGTGTCTCTGGGATTCCTTCCTCACTTTCAGTGCCTACTACTGACTGACACATTCTTCTGGACAGATTTGATCAGATCTAGTTGAGTCTGGAAGCAATTCAGCTTCTGAAGTGCTTGACTTTGAGGTTCCACTTTCAAAGAGCAATCTTCCTACCTCTTATTTCCAAATTCTTGGGGAAAGCCCACCATAGCTCACATACTGGAGCATATTATTATAAGCAAAGGGCTCTGATCATGGTATTCTGGGCAGGGCCGCATGCTTGTTTCCTTTGCACCGCACTGCACCGCACCTCCAAGCTGGAACAGCACACTTCTGCGGTTCAGATAGCCGGTAGCGAAAGAAAAGTTAAGCGAGGGCTGCGACCTCCTCTTCATCTCTTTAAAGTATTACTTAGCTTTTGAACTCTTATTTTATTGAATTTATATTATTATGTTAGTCTGTAATCCAAAACACTCACGAGGAATTTTCTTCTGTTCCTTGAGCAATGTTTTCTTCTAGATCAAGTTTCTTATGTTTTGGACACTATATTTCTGTGTTTGTTTGTTTTACTGTTGCTTATTTATATCGTTGTGCTATTTATTTTCATTCTGTTCATGCTTGGATCTTTTATTTCCTCTGATATAATAACAGCAATATTATCTAACACTTAGCCTTATGGTACTTACTATGTGCCAGTCACTGTTCTAAGTGCTTTCTATATATTAACTTATTTAATCCTCATAAGAATCCTATTATTACTATCCATCTCCATTTTACAGATGAGGAATTTTAGGCATTAAGAGGTTAAGTAACTTGTAAGTAGCAGAGGCAGATTAGAAATTAGGCATTCTAGCTCCAGCATCCATTTTCGTAACCACTGTGTTTCCCACCATTTGTTCTCTAGGGAGCTACAGTTTGAGGGCTGGATCTTTCCTGTTCTATATACTTTGCCTGTAGACTACAGTGTGGTCAGTGGAGGGGGAGAGCTCAGCTTAGAAGGTGGGTCAACTTGAAGGTTAATTTACAGTCCTTGGGCTCACTCCACCTTGCTGGAGGCTGTATTCCAATCTCCTTAGACAAGTGCCTTTGTCTTTAGGTTCACCCTCTAGTTTAGCCTAGAGCCCTCAGTCACCAAAAATGGTTCACTTGCACCTGCCTCACCCACTTCTCCCAGTGAACATTTCACTTCTCTCCAATCAGAAAAAGGAAAGGGTGATACCTCCTCAGTTTTCATTTCTCCTGACTGAGAGTATAAGTAAGCATTCTCAGGATTTTGGTGACACATAGTTACGACTTCTAGAAAACGGGGTTAGGAACCTTTTTATGTGACTCATTTCCTCTCAATTCCAGGGTCTTCTATGTCATTCCTTAGTGGCTCCTTTTTGAAGTTTGTGGCACTGCAATGTATTCCCTGTTTGACTGTCAAGGTAAAATACTTTGCTAATTTGTATGAACTTGGCGGGTAGTGATTGTTCATTTATTTAATTAGGTAGGTATTAGAGAAGGGAGACTGTGAAGAATACTCACTCTGCCATCCTGAATCAAATATACATACCCACTATTTAGAATTCATTGTTTCTTGAAGAACCCAAGTTACCTAAATTTTATAGATCTGGCAAGGGAAATAAGATCCCCATGGGAAAGCAGGAATAAAAAACCCTAAAAAGTAAAACTATATCCAAGATGAGGTAGAATATATCTGTACCAATTAATTGGGAAAATAAAGAAAAATGCTTTAAGCATGGGGCTATTCGGAGCTATTTAGCCTTGAGTAAGCAATG
>NW_011888818.1:6272131-6277469 GCF_000151845.1 Pteropus vampyrus
TTCCCAAGAGAAATGAAAATTTATGTTCACACAAAAACCTGTACACAAATGTTTATAGCAGCTTTATTTATAATCACTGACACTAGAAACCCAAACATCCCTCAGTTGGGGAATGGAGAAACAAAATAATGACACACACATTCCATACAATGGAATACTACTCAGCAATAAAAAGGAGCAAACTACTGATACACACAACACAGGTGAATCTAAAATGCATTATGATAAATTTAAAAAGCCAGACTCAAAAGTCTACATGCTGTATAACTACTTTTATGAAGGCAAAACTATAGGGGCAATAAATAGGTCAGTAGTTGCCAGGGGCTGAGGCACCAGTGGAGTGGGAGAGGAATTTCTGTGGTATATAACTGTTCTATACCTTCATCGAGATGGTAATTGTATGCCTTTATCAAAACTCATAGAATTGTGCACTAAAGAAGGTAAATTTTACTGAAAAAAATAAAGCAGTTCATAATAGAAAAATGTCATGTGGAAGAAACTTTAGAATAACCCACTCAACTGACAAGAGAAAACTCAAGGGGGGTTATTGACATGCTGTCATCTAAGGTCATAGGAGTGGCGAGATGAGTCTCTTGACCCCCATCCGTGATCCTTAACACTACGGCAGTATTTTCCAATTTTTTTTTACCTTGAGCCTCAGTAAAAAATACATCATTACCATAAATTCAGCAGCTTAAAACAACACTCATTTACCTCAGTTCTGCAGGTCAGAAGTCTGGCACAGTGTGGCTAGATTCTGTGCTCAGGGTCTCACAAGGCCAAAGGCCAAAGCGAAAAGAACAGTTGGCCTGGGCTCTGTCTGCAGGTTCTAAGGGAAAATCCATTTCCAAGACCATTCGAGTTACTGGCAGAATTCAGTTCAACACAGTTGTGGGACTGCTGTTTCCTTGCTGGCTGTCAGTGAGAGGTTGTTCTCAGCTTCCAAAGGCTGCCCACATTCTTTGGCTCATGGCCCTCCCCCATCTTCAAAGCCAGCAGGCATTGCTCAAGTCTTTTTAATGTTCTGAATCTTTCTGGCATTCTCTTCTACCCTCAGCCAGAAGCTCTGCTTTTAAGGGCTTATGTGATCACTTTGAGCCTGCCCAGATAATCTAGGATAAACTATTTTAAAAGTCAACTGATTACTAACGTTAATTACAGGCACACCATGTTTTATTGTGCTTTACTTTATTGCACTTCACAGATATTGCGGGTTTTCACAAATCAAAATTTTGTGGCAACCATGCATCAAGCAAGCCTACCAGCTGGAAGACATACTGGAAAAATGAAGAATAAATTCTGGTGACATACTGGAAAAATGAAGAATAAATTTTTCCAACAACATTTGCTCGCTTCATGTCTGTGTCACATTTTAGTAATTCTCGCAACATCTCAAACTTCCTCATATTTGTCATGGTAACTTCAAGACTTCAGTAGAGTATGATGGAATAGCAAGAGAACCAGAATTAGAAGTGATGTCTGAAGATGTGAATGAATTGCTACAATCTCAGGACAAAACTTTAATAGATGAAGAGTTGTTTTTTATGATGAACAAAAAGAAAGTGGTTTCCTGAGATGGAATCCAATCCCAGTTAAGATGCTGTGAAGACTACTGAAATTACAACAAAGGATTCATAATGTTGTGTAAACTTTGGTAAAACAGCAGCAGGATGTAAGAGAACTGACTCCAATTTTGAAAGAAGGTCTACTGTGGGTAAAATGCTATCAAACAGCATCCTATGCTATGGAAAAATCGTTCGTGAAAGGAAGAGTCAATCTATGCAGCGAACCTCATTGTTGTCTTAAGAAATTGCCACCGCCACCCCAACCTTCAGCAACCACCACCCTGATCAGTCAGCCACCATCAACACTGAGGCAAGAACTCCCATCAGCAAAATAATTACAACTCACTAAAGGCTCAGATGATTAGCATTTTTTAGCTATATTTTTTAATTAAGGTATGTACAGTACATTTTTTCAGACATAATACTAATGCACACTTAATATAGTGTAAACATAATTTTATATGCACTGGGAAGCAAGAAAAATTGTGACTCGCTTTATTGCGATATTTGCTCTATTGCAGTGGTCTGTAACTGAACCCACATTTTCTCCAAAGTATGCCTATACATCTGCAACATCCCCTTTGCCATGTAACATATTCAACAGGCATGACAACCAGGGGTGAAGGTAATGGGGAAATTCTGCCCACCACATACATTTTATACAATGACCTAGAATACGCACATATAAACAAAACAAAAATTAAAATACTTGCCCTTACTCAACACTCTGATGCTTTTAATATATTATTTAAAAGGCCAGTGGCAACATACTACATCAATTTCCTATCCCACTAATGGGCTACCACCTCTAATTTATCTTAAAAACAGGCCAGCATGCCCTTTTAAATTCCTATTTGCAGTAATAATGAGGCCCATGGAAGGGCCTCGGGGGTCTGTGTAAACCTTAACTTATATGAAAAGTTATGAAACTAATCACAAGAAAAATAAATGCATGTTGGGGGACATTCTACAGGATACTTCACCAGTGCTACTGAAGGCTGTTATGGTCATGAAAAATGAGAAAAGATTGAGAAATTGTCACAGATCAAAGTAGACTGGGGAGACATAACAAGTCAATGTAATATAATATCTTGGACTGGATCTTGGAACAAAAAAAAGAAATAATAGGAAAACTGGAGAAATACAAAGTCTGGAGTTAATAGTAACAAATACATGTCAGTTTCTGAGTTTTAATAAGTGTATGTGGCAATCTAAAATGTTAACAGTGGAACTAGGTGAGGAGTATGTAAGAATTCTGCACTATCTTTGCAACTTTTTTCTGAATCTAGTATTACTCTAATATAAAGTTTATTTACAAAATATAACAGGACTAAGCATCTGTACATTCTAGGGAGATCTGTGAACTGTTATATTCAATCCATGATCCAAAAATACTTAAGACCCACTCTCCAAGGCTTCTTGGCGCTTTCCTTAACTATTGCTTCCTACAAGTTCTGCCTCCTTCCTGCTATGTCGCCCATATCTTCCCTGCAAAATCCAAAATTTAGCCAGAGGCAGGGGGATGGGAAAATGAGTTACTGTTTAGTGGGTACAGAGTTTCAGTTTGGGAAGATGAAAAATGTTCTGGAGATGGATGATGGTGATGGTAGTAAAATATGAATTTACTTAATGCCATAAAACTGTACACTTAAAAATGGTTAAAATGGTAATTTTTATGCTGGGTATTTTACCACAGTTAAAATATAAAAATAATCGTACTGACACATACTATAACACAGAAAAACCTTGAAAACGTTATGTATGTGAAATAAGCCAGACACAAAATACAAAATTCTATTCATATGAAAATGGTCTAAAATTGTGAGTTATACATACCTGTAAATATACTAAAAACTACTGAAATTTACATTTTAAATGACTGAATTATATAGTATATGAATTATATCTCAATAAAGCTGTTAAAATGTTATATTTACTTTTAAATTTAGAATCACATTTATTGGCATTATGAAGACCTTAAGTAGTATCTAGTAAATTCTAGAACCAGATTCTGGTGACATGCTGGAAAAATGAAGAATAAATGCAAAGGCTTAGGTTTCGAACGGCTGGCAGGGGAGATCAGGAAGGTCTGTGACTGGGCATGGTAGCTCTCCAGTCATGGCAGTGAGAACAAATGCAAGACTATGAAACACACTAG
The DNA here is from genome assembly GCF_000151845.1 of Pteropus vampyrus. Lineage (NCBI taxonomy): Eukaryota > Metazoa > Chordata > Mammalia > Chiroptera > Pteropodidae > Pteropus > Pteropus vampyrus. The sequence continues at coordinate 6,275,855 of NW_011888818.1, forward strand.
CTTAAAGTTGATCAGTAATTTTTATTCCAGTCCTTACCATTCATTCAGCAATCTACACAATTCATTTTATCTCTGCCCCAAGGAGCGGCAGCTGCATCCAGGCCGGAAATGGAAGACACAAACAGTGGAAGACCTTGCAGAGAAAAACTAACAGATGAGATCTCTGTTTACTCCGGCTTAGGTGAAGGTAGAACAGGAAGTGTAAGTGCAACATTCTAAGGACTCTGTTCTTCAAAGCTGAGGCCAACAGAGAGCTAGCTGAAGGATGCAGGTAAAGGCTCCCAAAACTTCCCTGCTCAGCAATCAATCCAAAGTACCTAAAAAGACAAAGAACAACGTGTTAAGCAAGGTGCCTTAAGAGCTGGATGCGCGTAACAAACTGGAAAGGTTAAAGTGGAAGCTGCTTTGGTACTGGCAGTTCTCTAAGACCAAAATACTTGTTCTGAAGACTATCCATCCAACAGATCCTCGGGGAAAAACATGTCAGTACAGAGGGTGGGCAGCTGGGAATTAAGCATACTGGAGAGTGAGAACCAGAGGTAGGAAAAGGGATAAGAAATTGTTGTGTTAGTTAATGAGCATTTATGAAAACCATACAAGGGGTGAGTGATATAAAATACATGAGGTAAGTTCTCTAAGCCAAGAGTTTATAACCTTTTGAAAAAGTCCCAGTTCAAGATGAGATACTAAGCCCACAAGTTTTTATGCCTTCCCATCCAAGATTCCACTCAAAAGGAAAAAAATGTTTAAGGAAAAGATATAAATCTACAAAAAGAATAGAGGGTATATCAGCAGTTAAGAGATTTCAACAATAAGCTGAGTAACAGAAATCTGACTGAGTATGTTTATAAATAGTGCAGAGGAAAAATGAGCTTAAAAATAACACGGATGGAGCTGCAGTAGAGGTAGGAGCCCATCTGCCTAGGAAACCCATGGAGAGGCTGCAGACCCAGACACCAGGAATAAGGAAAGAGACGCAAAGCTAAATGGGTTAATGACTCAAGGGTCTAGATGAGAAACAGCTGACCCCATCTCCCCACAACCCTCCCTACATGCAGCACTCCCAGAAAACAAGTATTTAAAACTTGGCAGGGGAAAAAAAAATCAGAGGGCTCCCTTCTAAAGAACTAAGTGAATTATCCGGAGAACTAGAGCAGCTTCTGAAAATGCCAGTTCCCCCAGTAAAGCTTTCTGCATTCTGGCCTTTGGGGGCCCCCAGCATAACATCTGGTCCTATCCCTGCTCACCCTATAGTAGAAGTGACACACACACACACACACACACACACACACACACCCCACCCCTTTCCAACAGCCTTCGTATTCCCTCATTCTTAAACAGAATGAAAATTACCAGGCATTTAAAGAAAGCCTACAAAGCGAGAGACCAAAATTTATTTTTCTTAAAAACGCTATAACTCAAATTTCTGCTGAGCTCAACTGAAAAAGTTTATTAAAATACTTTTAAAATCCTATAGGCATTGAAGAAGCATCAAGAAAAGGCAAACCCCAAATCTAAAAAAGGCAAGAACACAAAATCCAGCCTTCAAAGCTTCTTTTGCCCTGAGGGCATTTGCCAATCCAGAAGACAGAGCTGAGAAACTGCTTTGATTTTT
>NW_011888818.1:6277519-6280062 GCF_000151845.1 Pteropus vampyrus
AGGCATGACAACCAGGGGTGAAGGTAATGGGGAAATTCTGCCCACCACATACATTTTATACAATGACCTAGAATACGCACATATAAACAAAACAAAAATTAAAATACTTGCCCTTACTCAACACTCTGATGCTTTTAATATATTATTTAAAAGGCCAGTGGCAACATACTACATCAATTTCCTATCCCACTAATGGGCTACCACCTCTAATTTATCTTAAAAACAGGCCAGCATGCCCTTTTAAATTCCTATTTGCAGTAATAATGAGGCCCATGGAAGGGCCTCGGGGGTCTGTGTAAACCTTAACTTATATGAAAAGTTATGAAACTAATCACAAGAAAAATAAATGCATGTTGGGGGACATTCTACAGGATACTTCACCAGTGCTACTGAAGGCTGTTATGGTCATGAAAAATGAGAAAAGATTGAGAAATTGTCACAGATCAAAGTAGACTGGGGAGACATAACAAGTCAATGTAATATAATATCTTGGACTGGATCTTGGAACAAAAAAAAGAAATAATAGGAAAACTGGAGAAATACAAAGTCTGGAGTTAATAGTAACAAATACATGTCAGTTTCTGAGTTTTAATAAGTGTACGTGGCAATCTAAAATGTTAACAGTGGAACTAGGTGAGGAGTATGTAAGAATTCTGCACTATCTTTGCAACTTTTTTCTGAATCTAGTATTACTCTAATATAAAGTTTATTTACAAAATATAACAGGACTAAGCATCTGTACATTCTAGGGAGATCTGTGAACTGTTATATTCAATCCATGATCCAAAAATACTTAAGACCCACTCTCCAAGGCTTCTTGGCGCTTTCCTTAACTATTGCTTCCTACAAGTTCTGCCTCCTTCCTGCTATGTCACCCATATCTTCCCTGCAAAATCCAAAATTTAGCCAGAGGCAGGGGGATGGGAAAATGAGTTACTGTTTAGTGGGTACAGAGTTTCAGTTTGGGAAGATGAAAAATGTTCTGGAGATGGATGATGGTGATGGTAGTAAAATATGAATTTACTTAATGCCATAAAACTGTACACTTAAAAATGGTTAAAATGGTAATTTTTATGCTGGGTATTTTACCACAGTTAAAATATAAAAATAATCGTACTGACACATACTATAACACAGAAAAACCTTGAAAACGTTATGTATGTGAAATAAGCCAGACACAAAATACAAAATTCTATTCATATGAAAATGGTCTAAAATTGTGTTATACATACCTGTAAATATACTAAAAACTACTGAAATTTACATTTTAAATGAGTGAATTATATAGTATATGAATTATATCTCAATAAAGCTGTTAAAATGTTATATTTACTTTTAAATTTAGAATCACATTTATTGGCATTATGAAGACCTTAAGTAGTATCTAGTAAATTCTAGAACCAGATTCTGGTGACATGCTGGAAAAATGAAGAATAAATGCAAAGGCTTAGGTTTCGAACGGCTGGCAGGGGAGATCAGGAAGGTCTGTGACTGGGCATGGTAGCTCTCCAGTCATGGCAGTGAGAACAAATGCAAGACTATGAAACACACTAGCTTAAAGTTGATCAGTAATTTTTATTCCAGTCCTTACCATTCATTCAGCAATCTACACAATTCATTTTATCTCTGCCCCAAGGAGCGGCAGCTGCATCCAGGCCGGAAATGGAAGACACAAACAGTGGAAGACCTTGCAGAGAAAAACTAACAGATGAGATCTCTGTTTACTCCGGCTTAGGTGAAGGTAGAACAGGAAGTGTAAGTGCAACATTCTAAGGACTCTGTTCTTCAAAGCTGAGGCCAACAGAGAGCTAGCTGAAGGATGCAGGTAAAGGCTCCCAAAACTTCCCTGCTCAGCAATCAATCCAAAGTACCTAAAAAGACAAAGAACAACGTGTTAAGCAAGATGCCTTAAGAGCTGGATGAGCGTAACAAACTGGAAAGGTTAAAGTGGAAGCTGCTTTGGTACTGGCAGTTCTCTAAGACCAAAATACTTGTTCTGAAGACTATCCATCCAACAGATCCTCGGGGAAAAACATGTCGGTACAGAGGGTGGGCAGCTGGGAATTAAGCATACTGGAGAGTGAGAACCAGAGGCAGGAAAAGGGATAAGAAATTGTTGTGTTAGTTAATGAGCATTTATGAAAACCATACAAGGGGTGAGTGATATAAAATACATGAGGTAAGTTCTCTAAGCCAAGAGTTTATAACCTTTTGAAAAAGTTCCAGTTCAAGATGAGATACTAAGCCCACAAGTTTATATGCCTTCCCATCCAAGATTCCACTCAAAAGGAAAAAAATGTTTAAGGAAAAGATATAAATCTACAAAAAGAATAGAGGGCATATCAGCAGTTAAGAGATTTCAACAATAAGCTGAGTAACAGAAATCTGACTGAGTATGTTTATAAATAGTGCAGAGGAAAAATGAGCTTAAAAATAACACAGATGGAGCTGCAGTAGAGGTAGGAGCCCATCTGCCTAGGAAACCCATGGAGAGGCTACAGACCCAGACACCAGGAATAAGGAAAGAGATGCAAAGCTAAATG
>NW_011888818.1:6283162-6288315 GCF_000151845.1 Pteropus vampyrus
TGTCACACAATGGCATGCCATACAGCAAAGAAAATGAACAAACCAGAGATATGTGCAACCACAAAGATGAATCTCATAAATGTGTTAACCTAAAGAAAACAGCTCTGCAACGGATGCTAACCAATAAATATATACAGTTTAGTTCTATTTGTAGAAACTTCAAAGAAACATAAAACTAAACATTAGTATTTAGGGATAAATGCTTATGTGGTAAAACTAAAGAAAATCAAGGAAGTAATTACCCAAGTCAGGATACAGTCAGGCAGGGCATGAAAAGACATGAAGAATAATATACACGGAGCTTCTGGTGGCTGACAATATTTATCTCTTGGTCTTGCTGGTATTTACAATGGTGTTAATTTTATTATTTATTGACTTTAAATTTGTTCTTTGTGTTACCTTTCGTAAGGAAAGGCTTAGAAAAGAATGTACATATTCTAAACATATTTGCATAAAACATCCAGAAGAAAAGCTATTCACAGTACTATTTTTTAACCTCTACACTCAACAGATGAAGCATGGAAGATTTAATTGTGGTAACAGCTTTAACAATGTCAAAGAATACATGATGCGAAGTGAAAGCTAGAAGTGGGCTAAAAACAGGAAAGGAAGAGATAGATACACTAAAAGTCACCCCTTACAAAGTGGGAAGACAAGAAACATGTTGAGAGTTAGGTACAACAAAAAGTTATAGTATGTTATATTAACTATAAAGGTAACAAAGAAACTAAAAATGATACAACTACAATTAAAAGAAATGTTCAAGGAAATAATGTTTAAGAAGATAAAAACCATGAATAATAAAGTAGCAATGACTATGTATCTATCAACAATTATTTTCAATGTAAGTGGGTTAAGTGCTCCAATCAAAAGACATAGGGTGGAGATTAGATTAAACATGGCAGCAAGAGAGAGATTACCAGATCTCTCCCTTTGAAACAACAATAAGCTGAACTCCTCTAAAACTCAACAAAAACCACCCAAACTGCACACCAGCACGTCTGAGCGTGAGATCTTCACATAAGAGCTACCAGAGGTCAGAACCCCAGGAGTTGGGCAGTGGCCTGGGAGAAACAAAGAAGCTGCCTCTCGGAGCTCCCTGTAGGAGGGGCGGCGGGAAGAAAGTGTGGAGAGTGACCTGAACAGCCCTGCCTGGGAGTGCTGTGAGCTCCACACGGCTGGCGGCAGTGCACAATCATCAGGGCAGAAGGCAGAGAACCAGGGATGGCAGAAAAGCAGGGACGATAGAGAAGCAACAGTTGATTTTTAACACCCGCGGATGCAAAACTGAGACTGAGCCGCAGCCTCCAACTCCCAATCCAGAGGGCCCCTTCTCCCATACCCTCCCAGACATAACGCAACGGAGCGCCAGGAGAATCTGAGTGAACGCTACCTAAACTGTCACTAACACTGACAAGAACTGAGATTGAGGGTAGCAAGCATGATTAAACATCTATAAAGAAAAAAAAGATATTATTAACACTTTATATAAAGCAGATATTCAAGAGGCTTAGACGCCACCTACTGGAGACCAAATGAAAAACACTTTATTTACAACAGGCTAGAGACTAGTACATAATAAATCTTCTTTGTGGAAAAAAGAAAAAAAGCAGAACACACTTCCATAAATGTCCAGGCAGAGAAATAGTCCATTAAACACCATGAACAACCAATGTGACAGGCGCTCAGAAACTCTCCAGATATAGCTTACTGACATGTAATATGCACTCAATTCTGATGTACTTCTGAAGATTCAGTGAGATCCGAACCTAATCATATCACAATTTCAGGAATTAAAAAATCAACTAGATGAGCAGAATGGATTCTTTAGCAAGGAGACTGAAACCTTCAAAAAGAACCGAATAGACCTTCTGGAGATAAAGAACACACTGCGAGAGGTGAAAAATGAAATAACAAGCTTGGGAAATAGAGTCGACCAAATGGAGGAAAGGATCAGTGATAGCGAAGACAGAAATCTAGAAATAAATCAGAAAGAAGAGAGAAATCGAAGAATGAAAAATAATGAAAGAGAAATACAAGAACTAGCTGATACCATCAGGAGAGGAAACATAAGAATAATGGGAATTCTCGAAGGGGAGGAAAAGGAGCAGGGATTAGAAAGCATTTTCAGACAAATAGTTGACAAGAATTTGTCACTCTAAGGAGTCAGCTGGAGCTTAGAATTCAAGAAGTCAATAGAACACCCAATTATCTCAACCCAAAAAGGCCTTCACCAAGAAAATCAACAACAAAGACAGAATTCTCAGGGCAGCCAGGGAAAAGACAGTAACCTATAAAGGAAAACCCATTAGATTATTGTCGTACTTCTCAGCACAACCCGACATTTACAGAGCCTTCCATCCCAAAACAGCTGCTTATATATTCTTCTCTAGTGCACATGGAACATTCTCAAGAATCGACCACATACTGGGACACAGAGATAGCCTCAACCATTATAAGAGGGCTGAAATCACATCAACCATATTCTCTGATGATAATGCTTTGAAACTAGAGATCAACTGAAAAAAGATGTCAGGAAGAACCACAAATACATGGAGATTAAACAACATGCTACAGAAGAATAACTGGGTCAGAGAAGAAATACAAAGATATCAAGAGATACATAGAAATGAATGATGATAGTACAACACATCAAAACTTTTGGGACACGGCAAAAGCAGTCATAAGAGGAAAGTTCATAACATTCCAGGCCTACCTCCAAAAACAAGAACGAGCCCAAATAAATAACCTAATGCTTCCTCTTAAAAAACTGAAAAAGGAAGAACAAATGAAGCCTAAACTCAGTAGAAATAAAGAAATAATCAAATTAGAGCAGAAAAAATAAAATTGAAAACAAAAAAACAATAGAAAAAATAAATACAAAAAAGAGCTAGCTCTTTGAGAAGATTAATAAAATTGACAAACCCCTGGCTAGACTCACTAAAGAAAAAAGAGAAAGGACACAAATAAACAAAATCAGGGATGAAAGGGGAAATTACAACTGATATTGCAGAAATACAAAGGATCATACAAGAATACTTTGAAAAGTATATAACACCAAATTAAATAATCTATAGGAAATGGACCCGTACTTAGAAAAATACAACCTTCCTAGACTGAATCAAGAAGAACTGGAAAATCTAAATGGATCGATCAGCAGTATGGAAATTGAAACAATCATCAAAAAACTACCAAAAAAGTAAAAGTCCAGGACCAGATGGCTTCACCAGTGAATTCTACCTAACATTCAAAGAAGATTTAATACCTATTATCCTCAAACTCTTCCAAAAGATCGAAGAAAGGCAATACTTCACAACTCATTTTATGAGGCCGATATTATTGATTCCAAAACCTGGTAAAGATAACACAAAAAAAGAAAACTACAGACCAATATCTCTCATGAACACAGATGCAAAAATCCTAAATAAGATACTAGCGAATCAAATACAGAAACATATTTAAAAAGATTATACACCACGATCAAGATGGCTTCATCTCAGGGGCACAAGGATCGATTAATGTGATACACAACATAAATAAATTAAAAAATAAGAATCATATGATTATATCAATAGATGCAGAAAAAGACTTCGACAAGATACAGCATCCATTTATGATCAAAACACTTCACAAAATTAGTATAGAAGGAAAGTATCTTAACATAATAAAGGCCATCTATGACAAACCCTTAGCTAACGTTACACTTAATGGTGAAAAATTAAAAGCCTTCCCTCTAAGATCAGGAACAAGGCAAGGCTGTCCACTATCACTACTCTTCAATATAACATTGGAAGTCCTAACAAGTGCAATCAGACAAGAGAAAGATATAAAAGACATCCAAATAGGAAACGAAGAAGTCAAACTCTCACTACAGATGACTTGATTCTCTATATAGAAAACCCTAAAGACTCCACAACAACACTACTAGAAACAATGAACAAATACAGTAAAGTATCTGGATACAAAAACGTTCAAAAATCCATAGCGTTCCTATACTCTAACAACGAAGCGTCAGAAAAAGAAGTGGAAAAAATAATTCCTTTCACAATTGCAACAAAAAGAATAAAATATCTAGGAATAAATCTAACAAAATATGTGAAGGACCTATATAATGAAAACTATAAGACCCTGTTAAAAGAAATCGAAGAAGATAAAAAGAAATGGAAAGATATTCCGTGTTCTTGGATTGGAAGAATCAACATAGTTAAAATGACCTTATTATCTAAAGCATTATACAGATTTAATACAATCCCCATCAAAATCCCATTGGCATTTTTTAAAGAAATAGAACAAAAAACAATCAGATTTGTATGGAAGCACAAAAGATCCCAAATTGCCAAAGCCATCCTGAGAAAAAAGAACGAGACTGTAGGCATCACTCTGGCCGACTTCAAATTATACTACAAAGTGACAATAATCAAAACAGCATGGTATTGGCAGTAAAACAGACATACGGACCAGTGAAACAGAATCGAGAGTACAGAAGTAAACCCATATTTATGTGGCAAATAATTTTCAAGAAAAACGCCAAAAATATACAGTGGAGAAAGGAAAGCCTCTTCAAAAAATGGTGCTGGGAAAACTAGAATGCCACCTACAAAAGAATGAAAATAGACTGTTGTCTATCGCCACACACCAAAATTAACTCAAAATGGATTAAGGATCTGAATATAAGACCTGAAACAATAAAATGCATAGAAGAAAACATAGGAACTCAACTCAAGGACCTTGAACTTAAAGAGGATTTTATGAATTTGACCTCAAAGGCAAGGGTAGTAAAAGCAAAAATAAATGAATGGGATTGCATCAAACTAAAAGGCTTCTTCTCAGCAAAAGAAACCGTCAACAAGGTAAAGAGACAACCATCCGAATGGGAAAATATATTTGCAAGCAACATCTCTGATAAGGGCCTAATATCCAAAATATACAAAGAACTCATACGACTCAATAACAACAAAAAAACAAATGATCCAATCAAAAAATGGGCAGAGGATCTGAACAGACACTTCTCCCTAGAGGACATACAAATGGCCAACAAATATTTGAAAAGATGCTAGCTATTACAGAAATGCAAATCAAAACCACAATGAGATACCATCTCACACCTGTTAGAATGGCTATAATCAACAGCACAAGTAATAACAAATGTTGGA
>NW_011888818.1:6288471-6295953 GCF_000151845.1 Pteropus vampyrus
GCAATAAGAAGAGACGAAATACTGCCATTTGCAACAACATGGATGGACTTTAAAATAATCATACTAAGCGAAATTAACCAAACAGAAAAGATTGAAAATCACATGATGTCACATATGTGGGATATAAATCTAAAAGCAACAAATGAACAGGACTAACAAACAGAGACTCATGGACATGGACAATGGACTAGTGGTTACCAGAAGGGAGGGGGAAGGGGGGGGGAATTAAAATGTAAAATGTTAAAAAAATTATGTATATATAGTATGAAAAAAAAAAATAAACTGGCATTTAAAAAAATGTAAAAAAAGAAAAAAGAAATAGGTTGGCCGAATGGATAAGAAAACTAGACCCTTATATATACTGCCTAGGAGAGACTCACTTCAGATCCAAAGACACACACAGACTGAAAGTAAAGGGATAGAAAAAAATATTTCAAGAAAATGGAAAAAAAAACAAAAAACAAAAAAGCTATGGTAGCAATACTGATACCATACAAAATGGACTTTAAAACAAAGACTATAACAAAAGACAAAGAAGGACCCACCAATCCCACTTCAGGGTATTTATCTGAAGAAATCCAAAACACTTACTTCAAAGGGACACGTGCATCCATATGTTCACTGCAGCATTATTTACAATAGCTAACATACAGAAGCAACCTGGATGTCCATCAATGGATGAAGGAAGCGGTGGTACATATATACAATGAAATATTACTCAGCCATAAAAAAGAATGAAATCTTGCCACCTGCAACAACATGGACTAACTTAGAGGATATTATGCCGAGTGGAGTAAGTCAGACAAGAATAAGTGCCATTTGATTTCACTCACATGTGGAATCTAAAGAACAAAATAAACAAATAAAACAGAAACAAATTCATAGATACAGGGAACATTTTGATGGTTGCCAGATAAGAGGCGGGTTAGGAGGATGGGTGCAAAAAGATAAGGGATTAAGAAGTAAAATTTGGTAGTTACAGAACAGTCATGGGGATGTAAAGTATAGCATAAGAAATATAATCAATAATATTGAAATAACTATGTATGGTGCCAGTTGGGTACTAGATTTATCAGAGTGATCACTTCGTAAGTTAAATAAATGTCTAATCACTATGTTGTAAACCTGAAACTAATAAAATATTCTATATCAACTGTAATTGAAAAATTAAAAATTATTAAAAATAATGATACAACTACCAAAAAATGGAAAGAAGGAAGGGATTTATGGGGTAGTATAGGTTAGACAAATCTTCATTTGTCATAGAAATCAATAGATAACATCTGTAGTTGGTAAATCAAGAAAGAAGCATATTATTTAGAAATATAGGTAACCACCTAAACTAAAAACATAAGGGTGAGGGGCAGCAGCTGTATTTCATTATAAAACATTAAGTAATTATTTGATTTTTAAGCATGTATACATATTGCCTTTATTAAAAAAGAAAAAATGGTTTCCTACTTAGAACATACACTAAGACATAACGTTTACTTTACCAGGTACAAAATAATATAAATGGACTGTATGCACAGGGCCAAAATTTTAGTCTACTAGTGTAGGAGAAGCAGAGGGTTCGATTACTGAGATAATTGGATTGGAAGATGAAAATGAATACATCCACCACTCAATAAATGGTCATTATTAAAAATTCGAGCTACGCATTATGCCATGAAAGAAGCTAGAGTGGAAAACTACATAAGATCTCTCCACTTCTATTCCTGGCACCCTCCAATTTATGACCCACAGGGCACTAGTGTTACGTATGTCTTTAAAATACAAATCTGATATCGCTAATCTCTTTGAAGAGCTGGTAATTAAAAATGAGCGGATAAAGTAGTCTCCAAACATTTTTGAATGGAGAATTTACAGAAAGTCGATCACAAGGTGTTTGCCTTATGTAGATAGCTAACAAGTTAATTTTAGGAAAAAATGAGATGGAAAGAGAAGCTTGAGAAAGATCTAAAAATTAATAAATGAAGCTGATCATTAAGATACTTGGAAATGTATCTTAAAAAGATATATTTTTGATATATTTAGAAAAATATATCAAAAGGGCCAGGAGCCTAGATTATACAGAGATGCAAAACAAGACCATTAAAATAATGAAATAAATCAAGAAAAGATTTCTGAAGGTAATGAGGTTTGAAGAGGCAATGAGAACACCCTAGTATGGTGAAGGTACATGGCTTTCAAAAAACTAGTCAGAGTACGTGTAAGTAAGAGTAAACTGATCAGATTTAGGAATTAAGCAGCAGAAACTACTCTAAGAGAAGGTAGCTAAAATGAGGTATTTCAAATATTTGCTATTTCAAGGACAAGATTTAGTTAGTGCATGAACCTCTTTGCTCTGACTAAATTCTAAAATTCCCAAGAACAAACAGACAGAGGCAAGTACAGAATCTCACTGCAGCAAAATAATCACTTACCACTAACTACTGAAGAAGAAAAAGGAACAAGAAGTAACCCTTTAAATGTTGGCAATTGTCTCTGATCTTTAGCATTATGATGAGAGGGAAGATTTATATCTAGGAATGGAAATCAAAGTAGGAATCAACCTTCAGAATCCAGCAAATTCTACTGGGGTCTTCATTTCTCTTCCATTTCAGATAGAAGCAATTTTCAGCTAAATCTCACCAGATGTAGCAAGTTAGTTTTTCCTATCTTAATAGGAAATAGGAAGAACGAAACTTCACAAACCAGGAAGAACCAGGCATCCATTTTATTAGGTTTTGAACTCAGATCATTAGCATAGAAAAGACAAGTGGAAGTAATTACCCACTGATAGAGAACTCACCTTCCAGAAAAGCAAACTCATCCACAGCTTCTATTGCATTATCTGAAACACAAAGCAAAGGGACACCTGACTATCTCTGGTCATCTGGACATCATCCCCCAAAAACACAACTCATACAGTGCAGGGCATGAGGCCGTATGCAAATCAGGGCATGTATAAAATTTGTCCCTTTGCTATTCTGAGATCCATGTCTACTCTACTACCAAATCTTACATATCAGCTATCTCTCTACAAGAGTAAGAAAACCCTGAGCAAATACTGGTCAGTGGAGGAAACCTCTTTGCTCTGAAAATCATCAGAGAAGAGTTTAGCAATATAGCAGGGAACATGAGAATACGTTATATGAAAGCTTACATATGTGTTAAAGTTACTAGGCTAGAAAGGAGAGTCAGAAATCAAACGTCCAGTTTCTAGGGGAAATAAAAATGTTAACCCTTGCACAATGTGGCAGAAAGCATAAAGGGGTCTAGTCAGCTTTGGCAACAGCTAGACTCCTTTCCTTGTCTGTCCCACCACCCCTCCAACAACCCAAAGCATAAAGACTCTAAAGGTAGGGTTTTCTGGCACTATGGCAGTCCAACAAAAAACATCCCAGGGACAGACCCTGAAACATCTCCCATCTTACAGTGACGCCTTCTTAACCAAAGGGAAGCCTCATCCAGCCCTCCCTTGTACACCCCCAATGCCAGATACCACTTTACCCAAATGCCAGTGACACTTTACCCAAATCCCTCCTCTGGAGGGTTTTCCTCTTCCCTTGTTGAGCACAGCAGTAGGCATCTTTTGCAATAGTCTCCACAAACAGTTCCTGTGAAGCAAACAAGGAGATGTGTACAGTAAGTCATCACGTAACGTATACAATAGGTTCCGGGACTTTAAGCGAAAGGACACGGTAACGAAACCAATTTTACCATAGACTAAGTGATATAAACAGTTAAGTTCCTAGGACTAAGTGATATAAACAGTTAAGTTCCTAGGGTACCTCATCAACAGTATATGGAAACAACGTTCAACAAAAAAAAAAAAAAACGAAGTTATTCGGAGATCTACTGTATCAGTCGGTTCTAGCATCATCTGAGAGAGGAGTGAAAGAGGGCTCAGGTGCACGGGGAAGTTCTCAGGGACTTCAAGTTCTACTCCCCTTTCCCCTCCCTCACTTGTAAATCCACTCCACTCATTCATCTGCAACTACAAGTTCTAAGTTAGACACGGGAGATGCAAATTAACGTCTTTGGCCAGGCTCTCATGATGACGCAGGTGTGTTAGCAATACAACTCCTGCATGTGACCCTTTTCCTGTCTTCCCTTCCTACACTCACACCTCAGAATCCAGCCCGGGCCCTGCACCTCCCAGTCCTCCGCTCACCCGGCCCAGGCCCTCCTCTTCCTCTGCCCCCCAACTCCGGCCCACGCCGCCGCTAAGCCCCGCCCCTTGCCACGCGCCCCGCCCCTCTCCTTGCGCCCCACTCCTTGCGCCCCTCGCGCTCCTGCCTCACCGCGGCTCGTGCCAGAATGAAGATGGCTTCCTGTCCCGCGAGCGTCACGTCGGGGTCCGCCTTAACCAAGGCCTTCACTCGTGCCAGAGGCAGCCTCGAGAGACGAGGCCCGGGCGCACTGGTCGAGGCTTGGGGCTGCGGGGCCGCTGCCTCCCCACTGGGCCCCTCCTCCTCCCGGGGCGTCCCGCTTCCAGCAGCCACAGCCGCCATCCAGGAAGCGAGCAAGCTGCGCGCGGCCGCCGACTGTGCGCGCGCATACGGCGCCGGCGCCTTTCCCCGCGCGCGGGGAGGCCACGCCCCCTCTGGCGCGAGTGCCCGCCCTTCTAGCGGCTGCTGATTCCTGGAAATCCCAGCGAGTCGGTACCAGGTTCGAGGCCGGCGTGCGTGCTTGCTCGGTTCCACTGCACCGCCCCACCACTGGCTGTATTGGCCCCGCTGGCCGTTTCCGTGACCCTCCAGCGCCGCCTGGCCTAGTTGAGCCCAGGCAGCGCCTCTCAGTTGAATAGGGTGGCTGGGAGACGCTCTGGTTCTGGGAAGAGCGAGCGCGCAGGTATGGAAAAACCCAGACTTGGCCCGCCAAGAGTCTTAGTCAATGCAGAATTGATACCCAAAGCTGAGAAGGGCATGTGCCCAAGGGAGGCCCCGAAGTTTCCCAGAGGGCCCAGCGTGCGGGAAAGAGGGTGCCAAGGAGGACGCGAAATCTGGACCAGCTTCAAGGAGAACAAGATGCTCTTGAAAGAGGGGTAAGACTTCGGCAGCAGAAATGGAAGAAGTTCAGTCCAGACGGGAAATCACAAGAAAAAGACATAGAAGCTGGAAAACAAAGTTGTGGCAATCACAAGACAGCCACATTCATTCGATCATGAATTACATCAAAGTCTTGCTTCTCAGACTTTATTCACAGATACCTTTACTCTTAGAAATTATTGAAGACCCCAAAGAGCTTTTGTTTCTGTAGGTTATATTGACACTTGTATTAGAAATTAAAAAGAAGTTTAAAATATTCATTTAAAATAACTGATGCATGTTAACATAAGTAACTAAATTTTTTTAATGAAAAAAAGCCTCTTTAATGTTTGTCTTAATAGAAGACAAATGGATTCTCTAGCTGCTTCTGTATGTTAACATCACTTTTCACATAGATCTGAAAACCACTCTTCTTGAGAGAAAGAATGAAAAGAGAAAATAACCTCTTCATGTTATTAATGAAACCAGACCTTAACTGTTTCTTTGAGTGTCTTTCTAGAAATACCAATATCTCCTTCCCAAACCCTGAGCAACAGCCAGGCCAAACCTGGCTCCATTGGACTAGTGTCCATGGCTGGAGTCTGCTAGAAGGACTATCCTTGTCCAGCTGATGAACTTTTGACTTACAAAAGCCTAAAAGTTCTCCCTCAGATCATGCTAACTAGTCATTTTCTACACATGCGATGTATGAAGAGACATGGAGCCTGGCTGCCCACAAAGGAGAACCAAAGACTTCCATAAAGACTACCCGATCATCACTTCTCTAAGCCTACCCTACCCCTTCCTCTCCACCACAAAAATCACTACTAGTTCACTAATGGGGGAGACTAATTTGAGCCTTGCCTCTGGTGTCCATGTGGCTGCCTCACAATTAGTCCTCTCTGCAAAAGACCATGACCTCTGGATTTGGCTTTTCAGTTGTACATTCAGCAAAGAACCCACTTACTCGGATTGATCACATTAAGGAAATAGTTTTGATTTCACAGACCCCTGAAAAGGGTCTCTCAGAACACACACACACACATGTCTCCACACCACACCTTGAGATCTGCTGGCACAGAGGAAGAGTTGATATTTGCAAAAATAAGTTTAATATAAATCAATTCTGTTTTAATAGCTTGCGTTTTTTCAGCACTTGCTATGTGCATGATTTAAAGTGCTTTACATTTATGTATGTCATGTTGACTTAACATCATTTTCATAATACCCTATTTGAAATAGTTAATATCTTAACCTTATTTTACAGTTGAGGAAACTGAAACAGTTAATTCACTGAGGAACAAAGTAAAGAAAATGGAGTCGCTGTAGTTAAGCTACTAAATTACTAAAATCAAGTAGTAGGTTGAGGTATGAGAAAATGATTATACTTTTGTTTTAACTAGCTTGGGAGCTTAAAT
The DNA here is from genome assembly GCF_000151845.1 of Pteropus vampyrus. NCBI lineage: Eukaryota > Metazoa > Chordata > Mammalia > Chiroptera > Pteropodidae > Pteropus > Pteropus vampyrus. Next base: position 6,294,905 of record NW_011888818.1, read on the forward strand.
TTTTAAACTTTGCAGTTCTACATCAATGCCCAGATACACATCAAATCTCCAAATAACCCTCTGATTACCCCACAAGGACTAAGGAAAGAATATTCATGTATCTAGACTACTTGACATCCAGATCACCAGACATTTAGAAATTACGCTCTTGGACTAACCCAGAGGCTAAGAATGCAGAACTGATTCTTCTCAAGAACGTGCATTTTACTATAAGAAATCCTACCTTTTCTTTCTTCTTCAGAATATTCTGGGTATTGCCTAATTGTGTTTTCAGTTTTCAAACCCTAAAACTTTTGAATAAATCTTTATCATTTATTTCGAGCCAAAGCCTCCTGATTTCATTTACGTTTAGTCGACATCACCCACAGTGGGATGTGGTGAAAGTCAAGATAAAGTTGAATTAGATAACATCTGAATCACTCTCCCTTCCAAAACGATGTGGTAAACTCTACTGACTGGATTAGCAGAATAAGAGGCTTGACCAAGATTACAATCATCAGAAGGGGGTCTGAATCTCTGAAAATCTCACTGCAGCCTCCTTTAGGACCTCAGTCCTGAGTCCATCTTCAGATTACATTTGTGGACACTCCTGTACCTAGGAAGCTCCACACAAAATATATAAAAGCATGGCCAGATTCTTGTGTCACTTTGCAGCAGAACACTTCATGGAGCAATATTTCAACAATGTCAATGTAGTTAAGTACTAATGACAGCCTAAATTCTAAGTTAATACAATGAAAGAGTTGACCACTGTAAGGACAGGATTCAGTGAGACTTCCTAAATGTTCTAACTCAGATGGGTTTTGGAAAATTGTCTCTTTACGCTCCCTTTCTTGCCAGCTTTTTCTGTTATTTATATTTTCCCTACCTTCCTTTAATTTCCTCCTCTTCCCCTCCCTTTTCTCCCCATAATGCCCATTTTTTCCCACATCACTTGAGTATTTAATCACTTGGCCAAGCCCCTTACTTCCTTTCCCAAGTTTTACTGTGACTAACAGAAAGAAGTTTATTTAGACCACACAGGACTTTCTGACTATGAGCGCTAAAAG
>NW_011888818.1:6296848-6303994 GCF_000151845.1 Pteropus vampyrus
TGTGTGTGTGTGTGTGTGTGTGTGTGTGTGTGTGTGTGTACACATACACATATATATACACATGAAAAAATGAAAAAAAAGAAAAAAGTATCATGAGCTTGGCCATAGAAACCTTGGGAAGCAGGAATTACTTAAGCATTTAAAAGTCAAACTATTAGAAATAGAAAGTATATTGATAAAAAGAAAAAAGAGAAGCAATAGGAAATTTTTTTAAATCTTGAAAAGATAGGTCTTAAAAACAAGAGAAAAGTTTGCTTTTCATCAATGCAACCTTTGAAGAAATTGCTTAGGCAGTGGTTCCCAATTTTGCCCTCCTAACTTTGATTGAAGTAGTTTTTCTCTACAAATCTTAGCATTATATTTCTGGTTACAATGAATATATGTTACCCTTGTTATTTAAAAAATTGCAAAAAAAAATAATTTTAAAAAGAAAGGAAATTTAGGAAACATCATAGTAGGACTGTAAAGAAACAAGAAATGGTTTACAAAGAGTGGCTGAATATGCACTGTGTACTGGAAGACATACTTGGTGAATAAATATACCCACCTAGATCAAAGACCATTAAGATAAAACACATCTCTTCTTCTTCCAGGCCAAACCAGGTCCTGCAGGATGTCAATAGTTCCAATCATTACCCCAAAAACAAATATGGCAGGGAGGGGTAAAAGCAAACTCCTTCAACTTGAAGGCACTCAGACTAGAATATCTTGGAGGCAAATTAACTCTGCCACCCTTGAAGATGTTGCCTCACACTTCTCTAACACCAGAGCCAGCAGAAGTGAATGGATTCATCACTATGCAAGTGTGTGAGTGTGTGTGCACATGCGTGCGTGCATACATACATATAAGAGAAATGCAATAAATATATTGAAATAGAGATTCCATGGCCACTAATTTATTTATTTTTTGATGAATAAAAATTGTACAATTTAAGGTATACAGCATAGTATTTCGATATGTGTATACATTGTGAAATGATTACCACACTCAAACTAGTTAACATATTCATCACCTCCCATAGTTACCCTTGTGTGAATGTCTTAAAACACTTGAGATCTATTCTCTTAGCAAATTTCAAATACACAATACATAACTACTAACTATAGTCACCATATTGTACATTAAGTCTCCAGAACATATCCATCTCATAACTGAAAGTGTGTACCCTGTAATCAATATCTTCCCTTTTCCTCCAACCCCAGCCTCTGGTAACCACCATTCTAGCTCTGTTATTATGAGTTCAACTTTTTTTTTAATCCCACATATAAGAGAGATCATGTGATATTTGTCTTTCTGTATCTGGTTCATTTCACGTAGCATAATATCCTCCAAGTTTATTCATGTTGTCACAAATGCAGGATTTCCTTTTTTTTTTAGGGCCAAATAATATTCCATTGTATATTTTTGCCACATTTTCTATCTATTCATCTGCTGATGGACACTTAGGTTGTTTCTACAGCTGGGTTACTGTGAACCATGCTGCAATAAACAAGAGAGTTCAGATATCTCTTCAAGATACTGATTTTATTTCTCTTGAATATATACACGGAAGTATAATTGCTAGGTCATATGGTAGCTCTAGTTTTAATTTTTTGAGGAATCACCATACTGTTTTCCATAATAGCTCTATCAATTTACATTCCCGCCAACAGTACACAAGTGTTCCCCTTCCTTCACATTCTGGCCCACACTTTTGACTTTTTAATAATAGCCATCCTAGCAGTTGTGAGGTGATAGATAGCTCATTGAGGTTTCGATTTGCATTTTCTGGATGATTAGTGATAGTGAGCACCTTTTCATGTATTGGTTGGCTATTTGTACGTCTTCTTTGGAAAAATGCACATTCAGGTCCTTTACCCACTTTTTAATTGTATGTAGGTTTTTTGCTATTGAGTTGTATGAGATTTTTTATATATTTTGGATATTGGGTATTTGGAATATTTATATATTTTGGATATTTTCTCCAATTCTGTAGGTTGCCTTTTTATTGTATTGATTGTTTCCTTTGCTGTGCAGGAACTCTTTAGTCTGATGTAGTGCTACTTGTTTATTTTTGCTTTTGTTGCCCATGCTTTTGGTGTCAATTCCAAAAATATACATATCATTCCCAAGACCAGCATTAAGGAGCTTGACATCCCCTATGTTTTCTTCTAAGAATTTTATGTTTCAGGTCTTATGTTTAAGTCTTTAATCTGGTTTAAGTTGATTTTTGCAAGTAGTATAAGATAGGGGTTCAATTTCATTCTATTTCATGTGGATAACCCGTTTTCTCTAATTCTACCTCCTTAAGGTATTTCATTAGTAAAGATCATACTTTTCTTTTTTAAATCCCTTTAAAGATATTCCCATGGAAGTAGGGAAATAGAATATTCAAGAGGGCCAACTTTCTAACAAAAAATATGGCCCCACTCTTATCTCATCATAATTGCCACCTCTATAAAAATAATCTGTGAAAGTGTCAAAGTTCAGTCCAGAGATGCAGCCCAAACTCCAAATTTTAGATGAGAGGGAAGATTCTGAGGGTCCTAATAACTCATGAAGGAAGTAGACAGGTGTCAGAAGCCCGTGGCATTGACCACAGATCTGATCAGTGAGTGGGGCTGGAATGATGAGGACATGGCTCCTGATATAGAGGGAGTAGATGTTGCCTAACAGTCCCTGATATTTAAGACTTCTAGATATACTTGGCTTCCCTAGGAGTTTACCTTGATGCTTGTCTCGGATGCTGGCCTTTAGACCTCAGTAGCTAAAGTCATCTCTTACCTTGACCCTGTCCCAGCCTCTGGAACAACTTCCTAACAGCCACTTCTAAGATTTCAGCCAGGGCTCCTGCCTGAGTCATCTATTGCTGATCATTCCACCTGACTTTCACCTACCCACTTTACCTACGGCTGCTGACTAAACCTTTGCCCTACCTGACTTTCTTCCCAACTTATATGCCCTGTTGACCTCCCCCACTGTCCTGCTTTTTTAAGTGATCCAGACTCTAGTAAGAGAAATCAAATCAACATCATTAGGGATAAGCCCACAAATAAAATACTAATAAATGGAATGAGTTGCTCTAAACTCTATCTCCTCCACAGGCTTCTTCTAGCCAAGTGACTCTCAGTTCTCTTCTCCTTTTTGGAAATCTTAAGGGACAACACAGTCCTCCGTCGTTCCTCGATTTCTTTGTGTATTGACCACTTAGTTCTTCCCCAAAACACTAATTTCCTTGAGACAGAGCTGATGTCGTACTATTTTTTGTATTCTCCACAGCACCTAACAGATGGTTTTATATAGTTGCTTAATAAATGCTTGCTGGTTAGTTGGTCTTTGGTTAACTAATTTAGAACTCCATTATTTTTTAAGTCATTAAGCATTTCACAAAGAAGTTAAGCCCAGCCTTTAAAAATCTGTAGAGAAAATGTACAGAAAAAAATAGTAACGTCTATGGATTATATATCAAATTGATGAGATTGGGGGGGGTCATAACTGTGGAATGTGTTTTTTGTTTATTTGTTTTGTTTTGTCTTACCTTGTAAGAGGGGAGAGCAAACACAGAATTAAGCATGTTTATACTTTATTCAAACCCTAGGGTATTTGAGCTCAATAAACTTTAAAGATTTTTTAATCCAACTCCCTCCAATCCTCCCATTTAAAGTAAAAAAGCAGAAACGTAGGGAGGTTAAGGAACTATCCAACTTTCCTACAGAAAATTACCTCCTGGGTTCTGAATTTTTACTTTTTGGTAAAGTTTTATTCAATTTCTATTTTTATAATTTATATTTATAAACATTTATTACATTATTTTTTCTATTTCTAACCAATAAAATTTTCTAACATACAAGGAAGTTGAAAGTACAATCAGTACTCATTTATCTATCCTCCTAGATGCTCAGATGCCTCATACGCACCTCAAACTCATCCTGATAATCTTCCCTCTTTTGAGACTGGGAGTATATGCATATGATCTCCTAACCAAATATTTGAGAATCCCCTAACTGATCTTTTCTCTCCCTCTCTTCAGCCAACCATAACCTTGGTCACCCCCACCATCTCGTGTCTCTCCACCTGCCTCAGCTGAGGTCCTCATTACGCTCACCTGTACTCACCTCCCAACTGGATTCCTTGTTTTCAATTTTGTTCCCTGCCCATATGCCAGAGAGAGCTTCATAAAATATAGTTCTCATTATGTCTTTCCCATGCTTAAAATCTTTTAGCCACTCCCCCTAGCCTTCTTGATAAAGTCCCTGCTCTTAGCATGATGTGGAGTTTAGAAGAGAGATGGGGGGTGGATACAAGCTCTGAAATCACCAGAGGTGGACAGAGGTGAAGCCACGACTGTGGTTGAGATCTGAGGAGAAAAAGAGAAGAATGCCCTGCACAAAGCTCTTTTCTCTGCTCCCCACAGAGAGACAACTGCCCTGTTGGGACAGATTCCACACTGTGAGGGATGGGGGTCCAGTAGACTATCGCTTAACTGGGAAAACAGCTTTCTATGTTCTTTGTAAGTTTTCTAACAAAATGAGTTATTTTTGTACTGGCTGGAAAATTACTGCTTGACTATCGCCCATGGGAACATAATGCTCCAACAATAAGCTTTCTGCTTCTGTACCCCCGCTTGCACAACTGACCTGTGGGTTGACAGTAAAAAGAAGAAAAATAGACTTGTGTGTTCAAACAGGATGAAAAATGGGGATTTAGAGCTTAAAAACCCTGTAACTCTACATTTCGGGGCTGTTTGATTTGGGGTCTGCGTACCCCAGGCAGACCCAGCTGGCTGAATAAAGAGTGTGTTTCCTATAACTCACTGATTTCTGGTGGTCCATGTGTCTATTGGGGGCTGGCGGGTACAACATTTTTTCAACTCTTTAATAAATTAAATCACATCTTTTCAGTTACTGATTTGATTGTTACTTTTGGCAAAAATTGCTTACCAACCTTCCAGAAATAGCTATTCTAAACATTCAAGAGGTGGGGAGGTAGATGAGTGTATAGGGAGTCAAATATGTGGTGCCAGAAGGAGATTTGACTTCGGGTGATGAACACACAATGCAATTAATGCAATATACAGATGATATCTTATTGAATTGTACACTTGAAACCTAAATACTTTTATTAGCCATTGTCACCCCCAATAAATTTGACAATAAAAAAACAAAAACAAACAACAACAAAACCCAAATACATAAGATACTTATTTCTGTGAAAAAAAAAATCAGCTGGGAGGTGAAAAAAAATGGGTGGTAGTGTTGGAGTTAGGAAAGAATTATAAATTCAGAGGTGAGTCTGCTGGAGGTCCTTGAGGCCACACATAACAAAAGTTGGGATGGCAAGTAATGGTCAAAGCACTGCCCTGGAGAGCCACTGAGCTGGCCTTTAGTCAACTCGTTCTCCAGGAGCATTACAAAAGTCATACCATGTCTCTGGGCCCCAGTGTCCTATTCTATAAAACATAAATAGCTGAAGTTTTACCTCCTTTCCTGAAGCCTTAGGTCTTCAAGTAGATTTAGAACCTCCCCCCGCCCACCCGCTGAGCTTCTGCAGAACCTGTCCACAACTGCACTAAACTTGCCACATGTATCTGCAAGATTTGCTTCCACTAGACTGGAGACTGTAAACTCATATGCCTTCCTGGGTGAGTTGATGATACAGACCAGGAGATGGAAAACTATGGTCTGTGGGCCACATTGGCATGGCCATCTCTTTTGTTTTATAAATAGTTTTATTAAAACACAACCACACCATTTGTTTATGTATTTTTCATGACTGATTTCATGCTACAAAAGCAGGGTTGAGTACTTATGACAGAGACCACATGGGCCAAAAAGCTTAAAATAATTACTATTACTAGAAATGTTTGCCAACCTCTGATATAAATGATGAGACAACCGTAGGGAATGCAAATTCAGATTACTCTTCCAACTTTCCAAAACTTCTTATTTTTAAAAAGGTTTGTGGAGCCTGCCAGCCACCTCTTTGTTACCTCTGTAAGAAACTACACACTCCTAGAAAGCAAGGACCCCATCATTCCGCTTAGGATCATCAAGCCCTAGCACAATGCCTTGCATATAATGAGAAATCATTATTTATGGAATAAATATAGGTGGGACTATATTGTCTCTAGTTTCTCTCAGTACTAACGTTCTATAGTTCCCATGTCATCTGAGAGCTTTTGAATAATAGTTTAGTGACCAGCTGTCATGCCATGTTTAGCAAAACGTGGTTGGTCCTAAATGCTTTAGAGAAAAAATATGAATTCCCTGAGAAGCACACTCCTTTCTCGAGCCTTTAAAAACTGGATAAAACTCTTCCTTCCAAAAAGTGTTCTCAGAGTAGCTCCACAGTCTTCAGCTACTCTTACATGGCACCTCCCATGACCTCTGTATGGTCAGGTTGATGCGTTTAGGGAATGCTGGCTGCGTGCTCCAGCCAAGCCATGGAAAAAGGATCGTGGCACTGCAGATTTTACAGTATGCCCAAGACAGGAGAAGCACACAGGGAGACACTGGAAAATAGATCAAGGCAGTGGATTCTATGGTATAAATTATGAGGACTATAAAGATCCAGGGAGGGGTGAGAAGATGGCTGAAGGAAGAAGCCACAGAGAGCTTCAGGATGGAGAACTACTCTGTACAATGGGTAAGATTTGGATAGAAGGACATTCAGAGGGAAAGAGTATCACCAAGGTAGGGTAGAGCTTTGATGTGAAGCCCTTTAAAAACATTAAGCGGCAAACTAGGTTTTTACTGGCTGAAAATGAGCTAGATGTTTAACCAAAACAACTTTGGGTGGCTCTATATACTTAAAAGTGACTTTAGCAACATTTTACCACTATGGAAAGAAACACACTCTGTCTCATGACTGTCCCTATTGCCTTTTGCATTATCTTCATGTAATTTTGTGTCTCAGGAAGAATTAATCGGTGGGCCAATTTAAAAATCAATAAGTGGAGGGGAAAAAAAATGGCGTAGATGATAGAGGCTCTGTTCATCCCTCTGGTGTCCAAATCAAAGTTGTGATGGAAACAAGGAGCAGTAGCCAGGAAAAATCACCTGGGATCTAGATGAACAAGCCATACAACCAGGGAGAAGTCCAAGAAATCACCCCGCAATGGCAGAAGGTAGGACACGGGGCTGCACGATCTCAAGCGGCTGAGTGAG
>NW_011888818.1:6304522-6311304 GCF_000151845.1 Pteropus vampyrus
GGAACCAGTCTGAAATGGAGAACACATTATCTGAGATGAGAAGTATATTAAATGGAATAAACAAAAGAATAAACAAAGTGAATAAAGAAGAGGATCAAATGCCCTATCTAGAGGACAGAAAAGCCAATGAGGACACTCAATCAGAATGGCAAGAAAAAAGATGCCAAGACTATAAAAATAATTTAAGGTCTATATTGGACACTATTAAGGCTCCGAATATTCATCTGATGGGCATAACTGAAGAAAATCAAGATGTTGAACAGCTGTTTGAAGAAATAATGATGGAAAACTTCCCTAACCTGGTGAAGGAAATGGACACAAAACCCCAGGAAGCTCAGAGAATTCCAAAAATCAGGGATCCAAAGAGGCCTACACCAAGACACGTTATAATTAAAATGCCAAAGGTCAAATACAAAGAAAGAATATTAAAAGCTGCAAGAGAAAAACAAATAATTACATATAAGGGAACTCCCATAAGACTGGCAGCTGATTTCTCAAAAGAAACTATGCAGGACAGAAGGGCTTGGCAAGAAATATTCAACAGGATGAAGACCCAGGATCTACAACCAAGAATAATTTATCTAGCAAAGCTATCATTTAGAGTTGAAGAACAGATAAAGAGCTTCCCAGACAAAAATAAGCTGATGGAATTTATCACTACCAAGCCAGAATTACAGGAAATGTTGGAGGGACTTCTTTAAGAAGAAAAAACATGTATCAAAAATAGGAATAAAGAATAGTAACAACTACTTTCCTATCAATAAGTACCTTAAATGAAAAAGAATTAAGTGCTCCAACCAAAAGATAGAGTGACTGAAAGGATAAGAAAACAAGACCCCTACATAAGAAAAGGAAGGGGATGGAAAAAAATATTGCTTTGATGGACCCTCTAGAAGGTATTTAAGTCAGACAGAGAAAGATAAACACTATATGATTTCACTTATATGCGGAATTTAAGGAATAAAAAGAACGAACAATCATTTGTTTAATTAATCAAAGCAACCATTATGGCCGACGTCCAAACCGATGGAGTGGGTTGTACACTCCCGAGTCTCAGGCAGGATGGGTAAGTGACACAATGGGCAGAGTCGTGTCATTCCATTACCGAGAAGGAAATAATAGTCGGAAACAATAGTTCATTCTACCACAGTAAATTTAGAGGATATATAAATTTTTTTATTTTTATTTTTCAATTAGAATTGATATTCAATATTATTTTTTATTTGTTTCAGATGTACAGCATAGTGGTTAGATATTTATATAATTTATGAAGTTTCTTCCTGATTGTTCTAGAGTATATTCTTTTGAGAAACTTAATTGTAAAAGTAAACAGAGCAATAACTAAAGGAAGCGAAGAGCCAAGTGTGGGTTCCCTTTTGTTCCATTTTTTCAGAATAAAGAAATTTGAACAAGTTTAGGTACCACTGGAAGAGGAGACAGTAAAGTAGGAGCAATAAAAGTATGGGAGGGAAAAGAAACAAGTAATGGACATTACTTCAACAATTCTTTCCATTTCTCATGACACACCCTCACCTATATCAGTTAGGGTCCAATTAGGAGACAGAAACCACACGAGGTTTGAAGAGGGAAAGTAATTTGAATGGGAAAGTTTTAAATAAAAAATTACTGACTGTAACAGGGGATTGACTACTAAGGGGTAAAGAGAAGTCCAAAAAATAGAGGAATTTCATGTATGGGGAGCAGACACTACCCCAGAGCTGGGGTAAAAATCTCAGGCATGGAATGAACCAGAAGAGCACCCCTGCCACCAGACCTGAGACTGAAACCTTGGTGGAGAGGGCACAGCCATGACTCACTGAGCAGTGAAGTAAGTCACTAATGTGCCTACTGGCAAGACTCGCTGGCAATCCACCTTCTGGGCCGCTTTGGGAAGATGTCTGTGGAGAGGTGCTGCACACTGCTGGCCACAGTGCACCCCAAAAGCCTGCTCCAAAAAGAACACACTGGGAGGAACCAAGAAATGCCCCCTTGGTCCTCCAGTGCCCTCTAACGATGGAGCATGACGACGTGTCACCTGGCCAAAGAGAAACAATCCAATATCACAAGCAAGCAGTGAAGGTGGATTTGGAGCTAAGAGACAACAGGCAGATAACATCACATCAACACTGGTGAAATCAGTTCTGTGCCCATTCCACACTGGCACCATGCAGCTGTATGTGGATGAAAAAAAACAACATCAGTAACAACCACAAACCCATTGGGTTTCACTGGTCTTATCATTAGTCTCAAGTGCACGTCAGGGCGGCCAGCAAGCCTGCTAAATTTCCCTGGGTGGCTCATCACCTACTCACCCAGACACTTATTTGACACCTTGTCCTCACTCCTCAAACATGTAACACCTGCTCCCCAGTCCATGCGCTGTCTCTGTTGATGAACACAACTCCTATTTCACAGAGAAAATAGAAGCACTGAGAAGAGAGCGTCTGCCCGTCCTCATCACCACCTATGCACCTACCAGTACCTGCATTTCCATCTGTGACAGACGGAGATGTGGGTGTGTGAATGCAGAACCAGTTCGAACTGGTCCTAGCCTGTTTCCAACAACACCTGGAAACAAAGTTTAAACCTTGGATACACCACTTAGGAGTAACACTTGTGAACCCTTAACTGCTCCCCCTCATGGAACAAAAGAACAAGGCCATGACGGGAACCCGAACACCAGAACTCTTTCAAAAGCAAAAGGTCCGCTATCCAGGAAGATCCAATGCTGGAACCCTTTAAATCTTGCCCCAAACTCTGGATCCAGGAAACAGACTTGAGCCTTGCCTTCTATCTCCTTGCCAGCCAGACTCGGAGATAAAAGCTCTTCCTTTTCTCAAAAGCTGGTGCCACAGTGCTGGCTTGGGTGCAGGGTGGGAGGTGGGCAGTGAGACCGCGCTCCGCAGCAGGTGCTCCTCTCGGAGGCCGCCCTGCCTCTCTCCCTTAGAGTCCCAACCCCTCTTGCCCACTCAAGGAAATCACTCTGGCATTTCTTCTCTTTCTCCTACAATATTGGCTCTCCTCCCTCTGCTGGACCATTTTCACCAACATACATCTTTTTAAAAAAACATACTTGAGCCCACACTCTTCTCCAACTTCTGGCTTATTTCTTTGCTCTTATTTACAGCAAAAGTCTTCTTAAAACTTGTCTATATTCATTGTCTCCAGTTTTTCTCTTCTCACTCCCTCTTATATTTAACTCCAACAAGGTATGTATCACCACCAGTCCACTGACACGACTGTTTCCATATCACCAAAGACCAGGGCCACCCCTGGTGTGCAGGGCCCTGGAAAGATATTTTTTGCAGGGCTCTTGTTTATCTAAACAATTTGATTTAAAACTGTATTTCAAAATTTTAGGGCCCATGTGAGATGTTGATATTCATCAAAGAAGATTTAGAACTATCAATAGCAAAGAAGCACTTACATATTTGTTCATCGTTCTATCACTGCTCAAAAAGATTCTTCGTAGAGACCAGTGCCAGAATTATTTCTGTTCAGATCCAGGAAACATCTCTGTGTGCTCTTTTGGCTAATATTACATCTCTCACAGTGAGAAAAGGGCAGCAACACTTATTGCTCACAATGTCAGGGCTGCTTGAAACATGTTCGTATTGAAACGACAGGGTTTGGGGTTTGGGTTTTCTGCTGGTTTGGTTTTTGTGTCTGCCTCCATGCCCTCTGACACCATCCTCTTGTTACTGTTGGCATCATCACTCACGATGCTGCGCCATCCACCAGGGCATCTGTGAGTACTGGCTTCCAATCACTCTCTCAAAGGTTGTCTCTGGGCTTCACTGATGATGACCAGAAATGCCAGTCTCACCCAGAATATTCAGGAAAATGTGAATGATAATCCATTTTCTAATTATATGTAATTTTATGTTTGTAATTCTATCAGGTTAAACCTAGAACAACACATCTTCAAACCATGACTTCTATTGGCTGTAACCACTACATCTCTGCAATGCAATCACTTCTAATGCTGCCCACACTCCTGCTTCCACACACCATGACCAACAGGGAGGAAAGGCAAGGAGACATGGACAGAGCAAGAAGAACTTTCCTATGCACACAAGAAATGTTCATTCCAGGTTGGGCATTTGGAGGCAAGAGAGGACATTGGTAGGAAGAGCCTCTTGGTATTGCAAGGCCATGACCTTAAAGGCCCTCAGAGTAAATAGGCACAGCCACCCCTAGAGGACTTCCTGATGTGTGGTGAGGAGCCTGAGGAGGATGAGGGGGTGACAACCCTAGGTGCCAGTGACAAGGGGGTATACAGGGTAAAGGATGCCTGCCAGCATCCCACACCTTCGAGTGCTATAAATCAGAGATAACATCATGGAACACAGATAGGTAAGAGCTGAGCCATAGGGTCCACACAACATGGCTCAAGCCCAAGTATTGGCAGTGATTCCCCAGTAGCCCGGTGCCTTGACTTCATCCTGTGTGTGATGTGAGCATCATCCCAGATCAGTGTGCCAGCACCATTCTGGTGACCCAGTCTTACATAATTCAACACCAGCCAGCAGGAGCAATCCTAGGATGGGGGTCCACACAAGTTCCTGTCTAAAGACAGTGGCCATGAATTGTCCCCAGCAACCAGGGGTCTGCTATGACTAAGTCAACCGTACTGGAAGAGGAGATCAAATAACCCCATTTACATTTTGCAACTTACATGGTTGCCTGAGCTTCCCTCCAGCAATCCTCATCTTTGTTCTGGGCTCGACCTTACCTACGATCACTTTAAGGCCCAGATACAAAAATTCCACATTGCCAAGAATTCATTTTTACAGTGTTTGGAGAGACCCAATGACTCACTGGGAAGCTCATTTTCCCAAAGATACAATAGAGGCATGGAATTTCTCAGCTTGAAGGGACATGAGACATCCATAAAAATCATAGAAATTCAGACCTGGAGGCTCTTTAGGGTCATTCAGATCAATTCTTTCTTTCTGAATTCCCTCTTTCCAAGCCTCCTCTCTTGGTTTCTAAAACATCTGATGCTCAGTTTCCTTCCTGTCTTTTTGGCCACTCCTTCTCAGTCTGCTTTGCAGGCTGTTCTTTCCAGTATTTAATCTTCATACTCCTCTGTTCACTCTAGATTCTCCCCAAGTCATCTCATCCAGGCCCATGTCTTTAAACACCATCCATATGCTGATGATTCCCAAATTTATATTTCCATTACCACACTCTCCCCTGAGTTTCAAGCTCCTATATCCAGATGTCTATTCCTCGCCTCTCATCTATCTCACAAACATCTAAAACTTTATGTGCCTAAAAAAGGACTCTGCGATGTACCTTTCACCGGTATCAATGAGTCCTCCCCTATTCTTCCAATCAAAGGAAATGGCTCCACTATCCACACAGATGTTCAAGCCTGCAACTTGAGAGTGCTTCCTCTTACCTACTTTCCTTTCCCTCACTCTCACATCAAACACCAGTTTAATAAATTTTTTCATTCTTCCCACCATTTCTCAAGTGCGTCTACTTCTCTTCATCTCCAATGCCAACATTCTTGTTCCAGTCATCATCACCTCTTCTCCAGACCACTCCAGTAGTGTCGTAACCTGTTTTCCCTATGCCTATATCCCCTCTATCCATTCTCTGCAGAGCAATGGGAGGATCCTTAAGAGATGTGAACATAAATCTTAAATCTTCCAATGGCTCCCACTGCACCAGGATAAAGTCCAACCTCCTGTGACTGCCTAATATGGCTCTGTCACATCTAACCTCATCTCACACACACCCCTTGGTCACCGTGCTCCAGCTTTCATTGCCTTGAACACACCAGGCTTTTTCCACTCTAAGGGCCTTTATATACTAAGACCTCTTCCTATAATGCTCTTCCACAAATTTCTTCTTTAGATCACAGCTTGTTGTAGTTTTAAACACATCCACAGATTCTTTGACTACAACCTGTCAAAAGCTGAATTGTAATTCCCCTCCCCTTGATTATTGACTGGCTTCAGCGACTTGCTTCTAATGAATAAAATGCTGCAGAAGTGACTATGTAACTTCAAAGACTAAGTTAAAAAAGATGATGCAGTTTTCAACTTGGTTCTCTCTCTTGGAAGGCTCACCCTCGGAACCTAACCACTATACTGTGACAAAGACAAGCAGCCACATGTAAAGGCCATGAGCAGGTTGACAGCCCTAGCTGAGGTCCCTGCCAAAAGCCAGCATCAACCACTAGACATGTAAATGAGAAGGTCTTCAGATGAGTCCAGTCTCCAGCCTCCAACCTGCCCCAGCTAATGTTAAGTAGAACAGAGACATACTGGCCCCACCGAGTGCTGCCTAAATTGTAAATTGGTGAGCAAAATAATTGTTGTCGTTGTTTTAAGCCACTAAGTTTTGGGGTGGTTTGTTACATAGCAATAGACACCTGGAACCCAGCCGATATGTCCCCTTTTCAGAACTGCCCTCCCTGATCATCCTATCTAAGTGTCCACTGGCTCCATCCACCACTAGTAAATGATTAATTATTATTAACCTCAATGCCCAGCCTAGCACACAGGAGATGCTCACGAATATTTGGGAAATGATTGAATAAGCGAATAAATGCTCATCACCTTTGAAGTTATTGGTCATTGATAAATTGGAGGTTCGTTTTATCATTCACAGGGTGATGACATCAAACACCAATTTAGATAGAGGGGAGGTCAGCTATGAAGCATGCTCTCCTGATATTGCTGCACAGGGAGGGTGGGTACACTTGATGACCACTAGTCAGGGTCCTAGATGACCAGAAGTCATTGAGACCTGTGAAGGTAGGTAGG
>NW_011888818.1:6311354-6312741 GCF_000151845.1 Pteropus vampyrus
ACTGGGCCCCACAAATAATGTAGCTAGTCTGATGGGCCTCACAAATAATATAGCTAGTCTGATGGGGTGAATTCCTGCAGCATCCCTAAGCATAGTAGTAAAGGAATAAAGGAAGCAGATCCCAGATGATCCAGCCTGGTGGAATTCTAGTGCAAGTGTTTACAAGGAGACAGAAAAGTCGAGGGGCCAGCAAGAAAGTGGTTCAAGTGACCAACATGACATGCAGATAAGGAAGCAAAGCCAGCAGGGGATTGATGTATTGAAAGAAAAGGAAAGAGTCTAGAGTCTACAGGTCTTACAGACGCCAGTAGTTGGAGTGGAAGGAGAAGTGTGATTGAGCCAGGAGCTTAGAAAGCTGGGGTTGAAGATTTCAGAGGTGAAGCAGAAGGTAAGGCCCGCTGGGGCCTGGAAAGCAGAGCTTAGTGAAGGATCTGGCAAGCTAGAGCTATTGATAATGGGGCCAGGATAGCAATGAGAAAGGAAGCAAATCCCAGCCTGGTGGAATTCTAGTGCAAGTGTTTACAAAGAGACAGAAAAGGGGGCAGGGGCAGGGGTGTGTCAATTTTTTTTCTAATCCAGTGGAGCACAGTCCTTGATATTCAGAAATCTAGGCAATGGGCAGCACTGGGGAGGTTTGTCAGTAAAGACAAGGGTCCCAGTCCTGTGTAGGGGTTCCAGCGCAAGACGGAAATAGGGGATGCCTGAACCAGGACAGGTTTCCAGCATCAAGATTGGAATACTGGTGGACAAAAAAAGAAAGCAAATAACAAGAATGGGACACAAAAAATGTCAGGTGGGCTCCCAGGGAGGGCAGTAAGAAGGCTGGCATCTCATTCCTGCTGCTCCTCTCCTGGACACCTACTTAGCACCTCCTTCTCCCAATGCTTTGGTCTCTCTTGACAGCCTGGAGGCTTCTGAAAGGGAGACACTTTGTCCCCTTCACCTGCTCATCCTCAACTCAAAGCAAGGTACTTGGTACATAGTAGCTGCTTAATAAATGTAATCTGGCTGGCTGGGCATTAGCTGGCTGACAGTTAGATGGCCACTCAGGTCAATGGAGGGAAGCAGGGTTGCAGAGTGGAGAGTCTGCACACACTGGCACCTGACTGGGGCGTTCTAACCCTACCTCTACTACTTGCTAAATCAGCAATCTTGGCCAAGTTATTTAACCTCTGCACCTGAGTTTCCTCACTATAAAATGGGGATTTTATTTTTTTTATTATCTCATATACCTTTGAGTTAATGTACATAGAGTATTTAGGACAGTGCTTGACAACTTGTAAGTGTGCTGGACAAGCCACTCGCCGTTACTATTATGACAGATAAATAACAGTGTGTGTGTGTGTGTGTGTGTGTGTGTGTGTGTGTGTGTGTGTGTGTGTGTGTG
>NW_011888818.1:6313971-6321077 GCF_000151845.1 Pteropus vampyrus
AGAACTATTATTATTTATATTTCGCCAATGGAAAAAAACGGGCTGCCATCAAGTGCCCAATAGATTCCAGCTAGACTCAAACTCGAGCCGCCCTGCTGCGGGGCCTGAGCTCTGCTGCGGGGCCTGAGCTCTACTGCGGGTTGAGCAGAGCGAGCGGCGCCGGCAGGGGCAGCAGAGAGGTTCTGCCAGCGCAGGCCCTACAGCAGTGACCCGCTGAGCGGGTAAAAACAGTGCTGATTGAGCTTCTGGATCTGCAAGACGAGGGGTAGGAACGAGCTGACGACGAGATTACAATGAAAAGTTCGTTTTAGAGATCAATTTTTAAACCTGAAGAAAAAAAATAAACAACCTTATCCCACATCCAAAACGACCGCATCAGCGCACGTGCGTCTGCACCCCCAGTTCTGCCTCCCCGTCCCGCCCTTGTCAGGGAAAGAAAAGCGCTGCACGTCCCCAAGTGCAGGACTCCCCTGGATCTCGTCCTTGTGCCCACTCACAGACTCTCCATCCATCTGCCCCTCTCGCAATATCTGAACAATTTTATCTTTCTACTGAATCATTCTCCAAAATTTACACGTGTACTCTAATTCTCTCATTTAAAGAAAAAAAAAAAAAAAAACTTGATCCCCACCATCACCATTCTTTTACATCAATCCTCTTCAAAAGAGTTAATTATATTCAAACTGCACTTTTTCACCTCTCATTCTTTCTTGAGCCCACTTCAATCAGTTTCATCCCCACAATTTCATCCCGAAATCGCTCTGGGTGAGGTCATTAATCACTCCACATTGCAGTTTCAAGTCAGTTGAGAATTCTCATTTTAGGTGACCTGTCGCCTGCATTCAACACAGTTGAGCTTCAACTCAGTGTGTTAAATCTCTCTATATTTTTCTCTACCTACATCCACTTCCTAGTGATCTCACCTGGCCTCAGGTTTACAACTCCCAAATGTACATACTGATGGCCTGACCTCTCCCTTGAAATCCAGACCGGTGTATCCGACTCAGCAGTTGGATTCTACATCTGCGCTGTGTGCCTAAGATGTATCTCCAACTTAGTGTGTCCAAAACAAGCTCCTAATCCTCCCCTCAAAACCACTCCTCCCATACTCTTGTCTCAAGAAATGAAAATCCCAATGCTTCGGCTGCTTATAACAAACCCTTTCATCCTATTATCTATATTTGTCAAGATCAATTAGGTTATGCTGCAGTAGCACAAAACACTGAAATCTCAAAGTCATAACACAACAAATGTGTATTATGTTGCTCACATCCACACTGAGTTGGCAGGAGCTCTGCTCAACGTGTTCACTACAGGCCAGACTAAATATTCTTACCTCTGTGACACAGAAGGAGGGACGTGTTGCAGGGTCCTGCACTCGTACTTAAATGCCATACACATCTCTCCTGCTCATATTTTGTTGTCCAAAGCAAGTCATATGGCCACACCTAACTTAAAGGAGGGAGGGAAATGCAAACCTACTATGTGGCAAGAAAAGAAAACCAAAATACTGTGAACAGCTCTAGTGACTGCCACCCCATCATCCTCTGCTCTTCTTTCCCTCCCACTGCACATGCAATCGACAAGCACGCCTTGTCTTACTTTCCAAAACTACCCACAGTCTGACCTCTGCAAACACCTCCACAAATGCACCAACATCATTCACCTGGATAACTGCAATAGCTCCTTGACTGGACTTTCTGGCTTGTGCCCCTTCGACCCACTCTCTGCCCAGCACACGGGTGATTCTTTTAAATGTGTCACTCCTCTTCTCAGACCTCTCCGATGTTTCCCATCTGAGAGTAATAGCCAGAGTCCTTAGAGTGATCATGAGACTACATAATCTGCCAAGCCGTCTCCACTTCTCAAATCTAATCTCCTACCACCTCACCTTCTCTTTTGATCACTCTTGTCTAGCCCTGCTGCGCCCCAGGGGGCTGAACTACCCTGAGCTCCCTGTGTACACGGAGCTTTTGTTAGAGGAGCCATGCGCTGACACCCAGGAAGGCTGATTCAGCCAGTGTTGATACGTATGTGATTGGTTCCCAAGTGTCTACCAGACTTCTTATTACTCACACGGTAGAAATAAAATGAGACTTAATATAGGCAACTATTTATGGGGAAAAAGGGCATGCTAATCAACAAAATATAGGATCCAGAGCTCCTCCAGTTACTTCATCCCCAGCTCCTGCTCTGGTCCCAGCTCCAATCCCAGCCTTGCCTCTGGCCTCCTCCTCAGACCCAGAGACAACATTTAGACTTCCTGCCCCAGCAAAGCCTAGCCTCAGCGTGTACCCCAATGCTGACTGGCTAGCTCTCCCTAGGTCCTTCCCTGGCGTGTGATCTTTGTGGTCCGGCCATACCTCATCATTGTGTCCTCAATCATGGGCAACTAAAAGGGCATAGTATGAGTTATCGGCTGCTGCTGGGAACTATGGTCACATAGCGTTGGAACTGGAAGCCACCAATGCATCGCAGTGCCACTCAGCGAGTGCAAGGAGAAGGTATTTGCTAAGAACAGGTACATCCCCAGCTTCATGCCCTCAGTGTGGACATAGCTCCAGAATGGCCATATGAGCATCAAAGCCACATCAGCAATTCGTAGCATCCCTGAAAAGACCATAGGGGTGATATCCAGGTCTCTGACAGTGAAGTATGTTTCATGACACCAAATGCATCGTAGTTAACTTGATCATGAACCTGTTTCAGGTCCATGAGTGATCCAGGACACCCAGATAGCAATTGCTCCTCTCTCCCCCATCATTATATATTCTCTCCTTTTACTAGATTATTCTCATTGGAATAAAAAGATGCTGCGATTCCTCCCTTCTTGAAAAATAACCTGTCAGCCCCACACTCCACTCATACCTGTCTCATTTCTCTGCTGTTCTCTTGCAAAATGCCTCTGAAAATTCAACCGTGCTCACTGTCTCTGGTCTCCTCTGCCTTCCAGAATCCATTCTACCCTGCCCCAAACTGCTCTGGTCCACGTCAGTAATGACCTCCCTCTACCAAATGCAATGGCTAGCAGTGTAGCTCGTTTTCTGTCTCACTTTCCAGACCTCTCAATTTTGGAAACCCTTGATATTTTACTCTATAACATTTCTTTTCTCTTATTGATACTCATTTTTAAGGCGATCGCATCCAGTTCCTTGATTTTAATACATTTATAAATTTAAGACTCCTTAATTTTTCTCTCTATTCTTAACCTTGTTCTGAACTTCGGTCCTACATACTCAACTACTGACTCGACATCTTTGTGTGGATATCAGATTAGCAGCTCAAACATGACATGCCCCCACACGAAACTTGTCTCCTTTCTTTCCTTACTCCCTATCTCTTTCCCTTCTTCACTATTTCCTCTTTCTTTTATTCTTTTTCTTTCTGTCTTTTCTCTCTCTCTCCCTCTCCCTCCCTCCTTCTCTGTCTCTCTCTGTCTCTCTCTGTCTCTCTCTCTGTCTTTGTCTCTCTCTCTCTCCCTCTCTCTCGTTCACTTATAACGAGGAATTTCAAACATCTGCAAAAGTGGAGAGACTGGTATCGTGAATTCTACACAGTTTCAACAATCACTAAGTCATGGCCAATCTTGTTTCTCATCCTTCCAACTCTGTGTTATTTTGAAGCTATTTCCAGACATAAATGTTGCATCATTTCATTTGTGCATATTTCAGTACGTATCTCTAAAACACAAGGCCTCACTTTTAAACATGATCATCATACCATTATAGCACTCAGAAAATAATGATTCCTTAATATCACCTAATAACCAGTGAGTGTTCAAATTTCCAATTGTCTCATAATTTTTCGTAAGCATGTTTGTTTGAATCAGGATCCAAATAAGATTTATAGAGTGTGATTGTTCAATATATCTTTTAAATTTCTTTTAATCTATAGGTTCTCTTTCCCTCTGTCTTTTTCTTTTCATTTTATTTATTGAAACAAGACCGTTAGTTCTAGGGAGTTTTCCTGATTTGGGATTTTGCTGAATGGTAGTTCAACATGTCCCACCCTCCTCTGTATTACCTACAAATTGGAATTTGGATTCTAGAGGTGATGATGTGCCTCCATCAGAAAGCACAGAAGGTAAGGCAGGAGTTGTGTATTTTGGTAAGGCAGGAGTTGTGTATTTTGTGTATTTTGTGTCTGTTTCTCTCTTTGTCATATTTGGAGCAGTTTATGCTCAATGCCTGGGCCCATTATCTCATTAAGACTGTCAAATGATAACATTCAGATTCTACCAATCTTCTTCATCCATTAGCTGAAATACTTCTATAAAGAGAAACGTCCCCTCATCTATTATTTGGTTACCCTGAGGTATATGTGTATAAGAAAGGCAAGATAAATGCTTGATTCTTTCCCTCTATTAACCGGTTTTCAAAATAATAAGTCAGTTCCCTATCATTCTACAAAAGAGACCAATTAAAAGACCAATTTTAATATCATCATAAACTCGTAGATCTTTGATGATGTTTTGATACATTGCAATTTTATCCTTAGTTATAGTCATGTTTCCCATCTTTTGGAAGTGGCTTAGTCCTTTTGACAGGACCCCAACTGTCTTTAATAACTTCCTTGCCATCTGCTGCTTCAAGATGCTCCAGAATAATCTAGTGAGATTAGCAAGCCCAGGAAACAGTATTTCAAGCCCACAGTCTGGGTGCTAGGGTGATCATTGCTCCCGAATTAGTTCAAAATAGATCTCTTGATTTTTCTCCTCAAAACCTGCCTCTCTCCCAGCTTTCCCCATCTCAGAGGATGACAATTCTATCCTTCCAGTTACTCAGGCCAAAAACCTAGGCCTTGATCTTTGATCTTCTTCCTTCACATCCCTTATCCATTCTGTCAGTAAGTCTTCTGATTTTATCTTCAGAACATATCTGGACTTTGACAGCTTCACACCTCTGGCACTGCCACCTGCCTGGACTATCATCTCTCACCTGGTCTATTGCAATAGTTTCATAACTGGTTTTTCTTTGTCTACCTGTTTTTCTATTCTCTACATGGCAACAAAAGTGCTCTTTTTAAAAACATAACTAGAATCTTGGCATAACTTTGCTCAAAACCATTTCCAGTGACTTCTCATTTCACTTGGAGCAAATTCCGAAAACTCACAAAGGTTTGTAAAGCCTTAAACATCTGGCCTCCAACTACCTTCTTATCTCACCGCTCCCCGCTCTCTCCTTTGTGCACTCTGCCCAGCGGCTCTGGCCTCCTCGATGCTCAACAGCTCTTGCTGTTCCCTCAGCCTGGAAAGTTCTTCCCCCACATACGCACATGGCTCTCACTTTATCTAAAAGGCCTTTCTTCTCTCCTCTGTATAAAAAAACCCACACTGCCTTCACATCATCATTCTGCAGTCTCTTACCCTGCTATAATTTTCTGGATAGCACTAACCACATGTGACATAATATATGTTAGATGTTCACTCCCTCACTGTAATAAGGATGTAAAGATGTAAGGCAGGAGTTGTGTATTTTGTGTATTACTGCTGTATCCTCACATTGAAAAAAACCGTCCTGGGAAGTGCTTAACCAATATCTGTTGAATACGTGAATTAAGGCAAGAGAGAGGAGGGAACATCTGGAGGTGAGGCTGGGCCTCTGGGGTAATATGTTGGTTGTGGAGTTCTAGTTGGCAAAGTGGAAGGGTTGAGAGGAGGAAGGAGAGAAGGATTAGATGAGGAAAAGAAAAGTGCAGAGCAATCTGAGGATGTCGGGGCCAAAGAAGGGGGAAGGCTTCCGTGAGGGAATGTTTGCATCACTGCCTGATGAAATCAGGGGTGTCGTGTGTGGTGAGCTTACCCACCGACCCTAAGCGGTCAGATGCTGAACCTAATGAACAGAAAATCTGGCTGTGTTTAGGGTGGTCTCCGCTCAGTGACAGTAGACTTTGGGCACCTGGCTTGTGCAGTAAGGGGCCTAGAGACCTCTCCTTTAGCCTTTGGTGGGGATGGTATTGATCCCTGACCCTGCTCTATAGGGTGAGGTATCACGAGTGGAAAATATCAGAGCTCTCCCTCGTCCCACACGCCAATTAAAATGTCCCTTCCTAGTCTTCTATAAAAATATTCCTCATCCAATATACACACAAGTCAGGATACAGCATTGAGCCATAGCAAGAAAATTTATTGCAGAGAGCTAGAAGGAGCAGTAATACAAAGATGAAAGAATTAGTGTGAGCTGGAGGAAAATAAGCGCTCCTGCGTTTCCATAGACTCAAGAAAGCCAGAGCACCCAGAAATCTGTATGCTGCTAGATGTCAAACAAAACTCGGTGAGGCCCTTGGAAGTGTCCCAGCAAAAGGCCCAGGGCCGTCCAGGTGTGTATTTCACAAGAGCGCACTTCTTCACAGTCAGCCTGCTCTCTGCTCTCACCACAATTTTAATTATTTAAATTTAATTATTGATTTACTAAAAAAAAAAAAAAAAAACCTGATTATTGATTTATTAAATTATCGATCGATATATGGTAGACAACTGTGGTTTTTCTTTTAGACTATCCAGGGTAGAACACTTGCCTTGGGAAATCTAACTGTCTCTTTAAGACAAGCAGCTCTCTCCAGTGGTAGATTTGTGCTTTTGAGGGCACCTATGCAGGACGGGGACCTGCAAGATGGGGACTCAGAGGTACTAGGGATGACCATGGGGTCCGGGCAGACAGTGCTACAAACACACACGCAGCCAAAGTCCTCTGCGGTCTCCCTGCAGCTCACAACCCTCACCGCTGTTTCCCCACGCATCCTCTGGAGTGTTCAAACCTTTTTAGCAGCTTCTCCCTTCTCTCCCTTTCTTGTCCCCTCCTCTTTTGAAGTAGTGTTTATAAAGCAGGAAATGAAGGAAACACACGATTTTAAAGTGTTCCGCTTCGTTGAGAGAACCTATATTAAAAATATCCATCCAGTGTCTAAGACTGGAGCAGCCTCCAGTCTTTAAGGTGAATCAGAGACCTGCAAGAGGAGTTTGAGGGAGTAGGGGGTGAGGTGGGAATCAGGACGCAACGGTGGGAATCAGGACGCAACGGTGGGATGGTTCTTGCGAGGAGCTAGGGCAGTTCCCACATGTAGCCACATGAGGCCGCCCCTGAGGCAGAGCTGCTGACAGCACTGGG
>NW_011888818.1:6321582-6328302 GCF_000151845.1 Pteropus vampyrus
TGGAGCATGGGGAAATGGCCTTAAGGACACATCTGAGGCTTAGAAATGTGTAGAAATCTGCCAAAGAAAAGGTCACTTGGTCCTGCCTGGATAGAATATGGAGCTGGTCCCCTGGAGCTAGTCCACTAGAGCAGTTCTGGCGCCCCAAGGTGAAGACATTGCTGGCACGACTGTGCAAATGGGAAATGGAAGCTCCAGAGCCCACTAGTATGCCCTCCCCAGTCCCCAGGGTCAGTGGGTAGCCACAGATGGTTCTGGCATTTCCCACTGCTTTATTAAGAAGGAAAACATTTAATAAAGCAGAGAGCACAAGTTTGTCCCTCAGCGGGCCCAAAGTCCCAGCACTGCCAAGGGCACTGATTCCTGTTCGTTTCAACATTCCAACTGGTGCCATTCCTGTGTGCTTTCCCTGGAAATGAGCTCACAGCCTGGAGAACAAATAGCATGATGGGAAAGAAACGTTTATTGCTAAATGAAAGAAGGGAAAAGGCCACCCCATCTCCTGATAATGCAGTGAGGAAGGCCTAATCTCCCTTCCCCTCTCCCTCCCAACCACCACCACCCCGTGAGTGGGATCAAGCATTCCCTCCAGGGCCAGCTGTGCAAGGTTTCCTGCCATGCTGGCACCTGACCCTAGACCATGGTCCACGTTCCCAGAATTTTCAGGTAACTACGCCAGCAGCAGATGGAGTTTACAAATAAACAACAGAACTTAAATGTTCAAGTTGGACAGAAGCTTAAATCTCCTCATTCTACAAGTAGGACGGCAGGCCAAGAAGGGTGAGTGTGTCACCAGCATGATCTACAGTGGTAAATGTCACCCTTTGTCCATACCAGTGCTTTTACCCACCAGAGCAGTGGGTGCTACATGATGTCAATATCAAGAACATTTGGAAACATAGAAAAGCAAAAACAATTGCTGTCCAAGAAGAAAATAAAGGCCACCTGTGATTCCACCATCAAGAAACTCAGAAATAACTCTTTTAATGCTGTGGAATATACCCACAGTCACTGTGCCTGTGTGCTTGTCTTTCCCTCTCTTTTTAATTCTATGCCCAGCACCAGGTAATACAGAGTTTTAAGACACATCTAGAAAGGTTATAGCATTGCCACAAAGGATGACCTGATAAATTCCAAAAATTCGATATCAAATAGACTGTGTTCTCAGATCTTAATACCAAAAAAAATTAGAAATGAATAACAAAAGAATCATTTACAAAGACATATTACTGGAAGCTAAATAAGAAAATATTAAATTTTAAAAGGTTAAAAAAAGAAAACATACCAAATTACTAATTACTTAGAATTCCAATACAATGGCAATGTATTAAAACTTGTGGGACTTAAACAGGAGATATAGGGAAATTTATAACTTCCCATACAAACTAAACAGTTCACTTAAGAAGTTGGAATAGGAGACACAAGAATTATACAGTTTTCTCTTAACTGATCTATATATTCAATATAATCCCAACCATTATTGAAGTCTTTTCTTTTTTTTGGAAGTGTTGGCAAGGTGATTCTAAAATTCATATGCTAAGGCTAAGTTCTTAAAACAGCCAAAGCAATATATTTTTTTTAACTTTGATTTTATTTTCATGAGTAGTCAATTTAGAACAATATTACTCTATGTGTACATTTTTCCTATTTGTCATGCTTATGTAGGTTTTTTTTTTCATTTATTTTTTTGGTTAGACATCTTTATTTTTCATAAAACAATTCCCCATTTGCTCTCTTCCTCCCCTGGCCCTCCACTTAGCCATCATATTAATGCTAACTGCATTCCCTGTGCTGTGCTCCCCATCTTTGTGCCCAACTATCAACTACTAATTTGCACTTCTTTGATCCTTCACCCCATTCTCCCAGTCCCCCAACCCCCTTCCCTTCTGTCTGTCACCAAATTGTCCACTATATTTGTGAGTCTATTTTTGATTAGTTTGTTCTTTTTTGTTCCTTAGATTCCACATATAAGTGAAATCATATGGTATTTATCTTTCTCTTTCTGACTTATTTCACTCAGCATAATAACCTCTAGGTCCATCCATGGCATTGCAAATGGTAGGATTTCATTTTTTTTTTTTTAATGGCTGAGTAATATTCCATTGTATATATGAACCATTGTATATTCTTTATCTAATCGTCTGTTGATGGGCATTTAGGTTGCTTCCATATCTTGGCTATTATAAATTGTGTTGCCATGAATATTGGAGTGCATAGATCTTTACGAATTATTGTTTTGGTTTTCTTTGGATAAATACCTAGAAGTGCAATTGCTGGGTCAAAAGGTATATCCATTTTTAATTTTTTGAGAAACCTCCATACTGTTTTCCATAGCGGCTGTACCAATTTGCAATCCCACCAACACTGTATGAGGGTTCCCTTTTCTCCGCATCCTCGCCAACACTTGTTTTTCGATTTGTTGATGATAGCCATTCTGACAGGTGTGAGGTGATATCTCATTGTGGTTTTAATTTGCATTTCTCTGATAATTAGCGACCTTGAGCATCTTTTCATGTCTGTTAGCTATCTGTATTTCCTCTTTGGAGAAGTATCTGTTCAGATCTTCTGCCCATTTTTTAATTGGATTGTTTGTTTTTTTGCTGTTGAGTTGTTCTTTATAAATTTTGGATATTAACCCCTTATCAGATGTGTCATTCGCGAATATCTTCTCCCAAACAATCAGTTGTCTTTTTGTTTTGTTGATGGTTTCCTTTGCTGTACAAAAACTGTTTAGTTTGATGTAGTCCCATTTGTTTATTTTTTCTTTTGTTTCCCTTGCCTGAGGAGACATATCTGAAAAGAAATTCCTGTTAGTAATATCAAAGAGTTTACTGCCTATGTTTTCTAAAAGTTTTATGGTTTCGGGTGTTACATTTAAGTCTTTAATCCATTTTGAGTCTATTCTTGTATATGGTATAAGAAGATGGTCCGACTTTTTTTTTTTACATGTATCTGTCCAATTTTCCCAACACCATTTATTGAAGAGACTGTCTTTACTCCATTGTATATTCTTACCTCCTTTGTCATATATTAAGTGAGCGTATGCAAAGCAATATTTTAAAAGAAGTACAAAGTTAGAGGAAGTACTACCTTATTTCAAGGTTTATTTCAAGATCCAGTATAGTAATCCAGGGAGTGTTATTGGCATAAAAATAGACAAATATATTAATAGAACGGAATAGAGATTCCAGTATTTAACGTATACAAAACTGTTTTTTGACAAAGTTGCAAGGCATTTCAATGGAAAAAGGATAGCCTTTCAATAAATGGTTTTAAACAAGTAACTCTATGTAAGAGAAAATGGACTTTGACCTTTATCTCACATCATATACAAAAATTTATTAGTTCCATTAACAAAACCATTCTTGCCTTGTTCCAATGTGTCCAGCATAGTGCCTTGCCCAGGATAGATATGTAATAATATTTCCTCAATCCTGAATAAATAAATATTCTAATTTGAGAAAATGTGCCTGGTATCTTGAGAATTTCTTTTGTCTTGTTTGTATGTTTTGCTTGTGTTTACCTAAGATCCATAGGCGCACCTTTCTCTAGACTTGAAAAGCCCAAGGGGAACCAGAAGTTCAGTCATTCTTTTGAATCTATAGCCACGCATTCAAAAAAAATTGGTTTAAAATGTGATAATGTGATATATGATGAGAAACTTAAAAAAAAACAACCATTATTTTAAAAAAAAGTTGGACTAAGAGGGGGAAAAGCGAATTCAAGAAACAAGAAGGAAAAAATAAAAGGCAAAAACCAATGAAATAGAAGAGGAAAAAAAGAAACAAAAAAATTATCAAAACTCATAAACTAATCATCTTTGAAAAGACTAATAACATTTTGGCAAGAATAATCAAGATAAGTGGTGAGAAAGGAATTACAAATTGAAATATGCAAATACGCAATGAAAAGGGAGTTGGGGAGACAAGCATGGACACAACAAAAATGAAAGAACAATGCAGTAACCTCTTTGAAGTAGTCTTGCCAAAACTATCAAATCTACAGCTGCTCATCTGCTTTGGAGTTGAGTCGAGAACAATGTACTAAGAGATATAGTTTGTCCCAGCAATATAGAAAGATTTACAAGAGAATGCATCAATGTTATTCATCACGGTAAAGACTAAAGGAGAAAAACCACGTACCTCTTTCAATAGATGCAGAAAAGCATTTAATGTACTGCAACATCTATTTATTTAAGATTTTATAATTTAAAATCTTACCATACTAGGAGTAGGAAAAAGAAGTGCTTTAAATTGGTACCCAAAAACCTACCTCAAGCATTTTTTTAACAGAAAAAAATGTAGACACATTCCTTTTAAGTTCAGGAACAAGACAATAATGTACTGTCACTGCTATTACAGTACTGGAGATCCTAATCAATATGGTAAGAAAAGAAAAAAAAAAGTTTTAGAAATTTGAAGGGAAAGATAAAACTGCCATTATTTATAAAAGTATGATCATCTACATAGAAAAATCGACAGAACAAAGGACCTATCACAAATAATAATAAAACTGAGCAAGGTTATCAGACATAAGATCAACTTACACAAATTTCTACTATTTCTCTACAGCAGTGGTTCACTACTAGGAGCGATTTTGCCTCTCAGGTAGGATCAATAAATTGAACAAATAAAATTTAAAAGGACACTCGGTTAAATTTAAATTTCAGATAAACGATAAATAATTATTTAGTAAAACATATCCCACGCAATATTTGGGACAAAATACTGGGTGTTGGTATTTCATGTGGCAACCCCAACCCCAGAGGACATTTGGCAATGTCTGTAAGGGGTGCCACTGGAATCTGCTGGGTGGGAGCCAGGGATACAGTTAACATCCTACAACGTACGGTACAGCCCTCACAGCAAAGGATTATCCCACTCCAAATGTTAATAGCACCATGGCTGAGAAATCCTCCAATAATCAACCAAAAAAATATAATAAAAATCAAGGACCATGCACAGCAAGTATAAACTGTCTGAGGAGTTTAGCAACGTTTAGCAAAGAATTCATAAAACCTCCATAGAGAAAACTTTGAAACTCTAAGAAAAGGCAGAAAAAAAAAATGTATGAATACACAGAGAGTCATTCTCTACTCTTGTAAACACACTAATGGTCAATTCTACCCTCCAAATCAGTAAAATCATTGCAACTCTAATTAAAATTTAAGCTGATATTTTTTTTTCAGAGATTTGATAAATTTACTCTAAAATTTACAAGGGAAAAATAAAAGACCATGAATAGCACAGACGAATTTGAAAAAGAAAAGAGGGGAGATGCCCTGCTAAATATTAAGGCACGCTAGAAAGTTCCAGTAATAGAAACAATCTGTTTCAAAAATAAGCGAAAGAAATGAATGGGGCAGAAAAGAGAACTCAGAAGCAGACCAGGCCCTTGTGAACTTTTGTTTTTGTTTCCCCCGACCCCAGCTTTATTGAAATATAATAAACAATTAATTGCTAATATTTACATTGCACAATTCAATGAGTTTTTAAAATTATAGTTAGCATACAATAATATATTAGTTTCAATTGTACAGCATAGTGATTGGATATCTATATAACTTACAAGTGGTCACCCCACTAAATCTAGTACCCCTCTTTCCCCTTACATTTTTACAACATTATTGACTATTCTATGCTACATTTTATATTTCCATGACTATTTTGTAACTATCCATTTGTACTTCTTAATCTCTTTGCCCTTTTTCATCGTCCTCCCATCTAGTAACCCTCAAAATATTCTCTGTATCTATGAGTTTCCGTTTTTGTTGTTATTTATTTTGTTCTTTAGATTCCACGTGTACATGAAATCATGTGATATGTCTTTATCTGACTTATTTCATTCAGCACAATACCCTCTAGTTCATCAAGGCGATATCTTTTTCCATCCCCCTCCTTTTAGTCTATGTGTGTCTTTTAATCTGAAGTGAGTCTCTTGTAGGCAGCATATGTAGGGGTCTTGTTTTCTTATGCATTCAGCTTCCCTATCTTTTGGTTGGAGCACTTAATTCTTTCACATTTGATGTACTTGTTAATAGATATGTAGTTATTACCATTTTTACTCATGTTTTTGATACATGATTTTTCTTCTTAAAGAAGTCCCTCCAACATTTCCTGTACTAGTAGCTTGGTATTAATGAATTCCTTTAGCTTATTTTTTTCTGGGAAGCTCTTTATCTGTCCTTCGAGTCTAAATGCTAGCTTACTGGATAAAGCATTCTTGGTTGTAGACCCTGAGTTTTCATCACTTTGAATATTTTGTGCCAAGCTCTTCTGTCCTGCAAAGTTCCTTTTGAGAAATCAGCTGCCAGTCTTATGGGACCCCCTCTTTAGATAACTAACTGCTTTTCTCTTGCTGCTTTCAAGACTCTCTCTTTGTATTTAACCTTTGGCATTTTAATTATGCTATGTCTTGGTATGGACCTCTTTGGGCTCATCTTTTTTGGGACTTTCTGAGCTTCCTAGGGTTGTATGTCTATTTTCTTCACCAAGTTAGGAAAGTTTTCCATCATCATTTCTCCAAATAGATTTCAACTTCTTGTTCTCCCTCTTCAGGTACCCCTATGACATGGATGTTGTTACCTTTAATTTTGTTCCATAGGCTCCTTAAATTATTATTATATCCTTAGTCTCTTTTCTTGCCATTTTGATTGGGTATTCTTGGCTTCATCTTCTATATTGGTTGATTCCCTCTAATATACTCTTCATCTCAGATAAT
>NW_011888818.1:6328352-6330712 GCF_000151845.1 Pteropus vampyrus
TAGTAGCTTGGTATTAATGAATTCCTTTAGCTTATTTTTTTCTGGGAAGCTCTTTATCGGTCCTTCGAGTCTAAATGATAGCTTACTGGATAAAGCATTCTTGGTTGTAGACCCTGAGTTTTCATCACTTTGAATATTTTGTGCCAAGCTCTTCTGTCCTGCAAAGTTCCTTTTGAGAAATCAGCTGCCAGTCTTATGGGACCCCCTCTTTAGATAACTAACTGCTTTTCTCTTGCTGCTTTCAAGACTCTCTCTTTGTATTTAACCTTTGGCATTTTAATTATGCTATGTCTTGGTATGGACCTCTTTGGGCTCATCTTTTTTGGGACTTTCTGAGCTTCCTAGGGTTGTATGTCTATTTTCTTCACCAAGTTAGGAAAGTTTTCCATCATCATTTCTCCAAATAGATTTCAACTTCTTGTTCTCCCTCTTCAGGTACCCCTATGACATGGATGTTGTTACCTTTAATTTTGTTCCATAGGCTCCTTAAATTATTATTATATCCTTAGTCTCTTTTCTTGCCATTTTGATTGGGTATTCTTGGCTTCATCTTCTATATTGGTTGATTCCCTCTAATATACTCTTCATCTCAGATAATGTATTCTTTATTTCTTACTGGTTCCCTTTTCCAATTTCCATTTCTATTTTTTGTTTTTTTATTTCTTTGTTAAAGTTCTCACTGAATTCATCTACATTTCCCTTAAGTTCATTGAGCATCTTTATAACCAGTGTTTTGAACTCTGCATCTGTTAGATTGCTTGACTCCATTATATCTGGATCTCTGTTCTGTTCTCTCATATGGTTTCTGCTTCTTTGTCTTCCCATTTTGGCTGCCTTTCCGTGTCTGTTTCTATGTTCTCAGCAAAGCTCCTAAGTCTCCCAGTCTTATTAGTGCAGTTTTATGAAGTAGGTGTCCAGTGGCACAGTCCTGAGAGGGGTTCAGCTGCAGGCCAAGTTTAGCCTCAGCCCGTGCCCCTCCAGGGTCACCTGTTAAGATTCAGCAAGCAATCCATAGGTGCTGTGCTTATAGTTGCCTTAAGAAGCCACACCAGAAACTAAGGTCAGCTGCCACCAGTGTGAGTCTTGGCGCTGCTCATCAAGTGGCACAGGTATCGCTGCGGATACAACTGGATATGGCTTGGGTAGAGCCATGAGTTGGGGGAGGCGGAGCTTCAGGGAATCCTCTGGGCGGAGAGACCTCTGCTATCCAGTTTGATGACATCTCAGCTATGGTGGCACTGGGTCTGTTCATTGGGAGGGGGAGGGCTCAACAGAGAGACAATGGATGCCTCTAGCACTTCTACCCAGGAGAAAGTCGGGGCCAGGCTCCAATGACTCAGAGTAACCCTATAAGTTCCTGGTGCCCTGGTCCCAGCAGCCCACCCAGAGCTGGTGCTCAGATCAAGCGAGCCCGTTACTGGGAAAGCCCGATCGAAGATAGAGCCCCTTTAAAAGAAACATCTGTCCAGCCAGCTACAGCTGCCGCAGCCTCCGTCCCACTCGGCCGCTCCGGACGGGTAGCCTTGTATCTTCGCCCCCTCCTACCTCCTACCATTGCATGGTGAT
Source organism: Pteropus vampyrus (assembly GCF_000151845.1). NCBI lineage: Eukaryota > Metazoa > Chordata > Mammalia > Chiroptera > Pteropodidae > Pteropus > Pteropus vampyrus. Next base: position 6,329,919 of record NW_011888818.1, read on the forward strand.
AATCTCTCCCTAGTTGTAGGGCTTCTGTTCATCTAGACCCCAGGTGACTCTGCTTGCTGTTTGTTCCATGTTTCCGACACAACTTTGATGTGGTCACAAGAGGAGATGAACAAAGCTTCTATAATCTACAGCATTTTTCCAGGCCCTTGTGAACTTAATGCTATAGTTCAGAAAAGCTGTCACAAATCAGTAGGCAAAGGCAGACCAACTCACTAATGACATGGGAAAAAAAAATTGGACTCTACCTGATATTACACAGAAAGATGAACTCCCTAAGGGTTTACATTAACCCTTTAAAGTACAAAGAAAAAATGTAAACAAAATTAATAGAAGACAGTGTTGGTGGGCTAAGGGTGAGAAAGATCAAAAGTACAAACCACAAAGCAAAAGGGATTGGTGAATTTGATTACAAAAGAAAGGATTCCTAGTTAACGAAGGATGATGTGGACAAAATTAACAGATAGGGAGAAGATACATGCCATATGTAAAGCCATCAAGGGACAGATGTCTACATTAGACAAGGGACTCTAATAATGGAAATCAACAAGGAAAGAGAAAGAACCTTGGTTGAAAAATCAGCAAAGAATATAAACAGGTAATTAACTGAAAAAAAAATCCTATAATTAAAAGGCCTTTAAGAAATATATAAAGAGATGCTCAAACTCGTAGTCATTAGAGAAATTAAAGCAGCCACGCAATGCAATCTCACTTTATACTCAGCACATTAGTGGAAATAAAAAAGCTGGATAATGCCAAGCATTGCTCAAGATTCACTGCTGGGGGAAATAGGGGAT
>NW_011888818.1:6330762-6336557 GCF_000151845.1 Pteropus vampyrus
AAAAAAAAATTGGACTCTACCTGATATTACACAGAAAGATGAACTCCCTAAGGGTTTACATTAACCCTTTAAAGTACAAAGAAAAAATGTAAACAAAATTAATAGAAGACAGTGTTGGTGGGCTAAGGGTGAGAAAGTTCAAAAGTACAAACCACAAAGCAAAAGGGATTGGTGAATTTGATTACAAAAGAAAGGATTCCTAGTTAACGAAGGATGATGTGGACAAAATTAACAGATAGGGAGAAGATACATGCCATATGTAAAGCCATCAAGGGACAGATGTCTACATTAGACAAGGGACTCTAATAATGGAAATCAACAAGGAAAGAGAAAGAACCTTGGTTGAAAAATCAGCAAAGAATATAAACAGGTAATTAACTGAAAAAAAATTCCTATAATTAAAAGGCCTTTAAGAAATATATAAAGAGATGCTCAAACTCGTAGTCATTAGAGAAATTAAAGCAGCCACGCAATGCAATCTCACTTTATACTCAGCACATTAGTGGAAATAAAAAAGCTGGATAATGCCAAGCATTGCTCAAGATTCACTGCTGGGGGAAATAGGGGATTGGGGCAGCCTTTTAGAAAAGTAATCTGGCAGGAGGGGGAGAGTTCGGATTAAGTAAATGCCCAACCTATGATCCAGCTCTCCTGTCCCTGGGTACTTGCTCAGAGAGGTTATCTCAAAGATGATTAAGGGGACATGTGCAAAGATGCTTGTTGCCAGGATGTTTGTGTAGCCAAAGCTAAGTCAATCCACCTGTCCATCACTGGGAGCATGGATGGAAAACAGAGTGCATGCATGCAATGAGATATTATGCAGTAACGGCAAGTAATGAGTTGGATGTGCATAGAGCAGCATCTATGAGTCTTTAAAAGCATGATGCTTTAAATAAAAAAAAAAGACTTTTAGCCACTAGTATTTTGCAAACTAAAAAACTTTCACACAAAACAATATATGCCTCACAAAGACAAATAAATTGCATATCACACAGTAAGTACATGATTGCAGGCCATGAGTGGAGAAATGGGAAAGAATGAGGATAAATGACAATAAGAAAATTTAAAAGCAATAAAGTTTCTTTCAGACTAGAAAATGCCCCAAACTGGGGACGAGCATGAGCAGTTTAGCCTTTTGCACCTCCAGCCCAGACTTAAAAAAAAAAAAAAAAAGCTGAATGGGCTTGGCAGAAGCTGGAAAAGCTATTTCCAAGCTGCAAGCAACTTGGGTGCAGACTGTCCAGTTTGTTTGAAGGAAATGGATTTCTCCAGTGGTGAGGGACCCCATGGAGGAGGTGGGAGTTGGGCAGGGAGGCAGCCCCAGGAAACCCATGAGCACAGGTAGCTCAACAGCCTTGAGGGTCTTCAAGCAGGATCCCAGTTTAAGTTCTACACCATGAAAGTCCCCTTCTGAGCATCTGTCCAGTATTATAACCTGTGAAGCATTAAGGGTCTACATCCACCCTGGAGCCCCAGGAGAAATAGGAAAGCAGCTCTACCCTAAAGCTCTGCAGTGGGGCAGCAGTGACCTAGGGAGGGGAGGTGCTACCAAAATTGCCCTGAGCAGCCTCTGGCTGAAGCTGGCAGGCCAAACAGAACCAGGTGCTCCAGAGCCCCTCCGTGGTTCCCAACTCCTGGGGGGTGGGTGGGAATCTGAGGGGCAGCTGCTGAGGAGTGAGGCTGAGGCCATGGCCATATAGGTGGAGGTCTCATTCATGCCCACAGTTCAGCGAGGCAGCGGGGGTATTCACGGAAATACGTTATACCTCGTCCTGTGTAATAATTTAAACAAAAAAGGGACCATAATATACTGTTCTGCAACATATTTTTGGCATGAAGCAGCATGCTGTCAACATTTTCTGTGATACCAAATATTCTTCTATTACAATATCATGGTTTTATACAGTACATGCCAATTACTTATCGGTCAGCCGCAGGCCCCATTCTTTCCCGCTCCGAGTCACAGGCACTACATTTTCCAGGCTCCCTTTGCCACCTGGCTTCCTGCTAGTTTCAGCCAATGGGATACACTGCAGAAAACTAGAAGGCAGGAGAAGCCAGGGTATTTCTAACCACTCCCCTCCCTGCTCTGTGGTTCCAGCTAGGGCACCCCCTACCCAGCTTTAAGACTCTGAAGAATTTAGGAAAGACTATTCCATGGTCCCGAACACCGATATCTGGAAGATTACCATCTCGGACCAATCCTGAAGCTAAGAATGCAGAATTGATTCTTCTCAAGAACGTGCTTTTCTTACTACAAAAACTCTCAACTTTTCTTGTTCTTGAGCACACTCTGGGTATTACCTGGTAGTGTTTTCTGAATTGCAATTCACTTAAGGTCCTTGAATAAAACTGTCACTTGATGAAACCTCCCGGTTCATTTATGCTCAGTTTACCCCTGTTGAGCACATACAGTCAAAATCACAATGCCTATAAATTATTCATACTGGCCAAGTACCAATATGCCCAAAAGATGACTGCACTCTTGTAAATGCTCATGAATCACACATGGAATATTTTGGAAAATGTTAAAATTTATTAATAATAGTTAACATCACATAGTTAATTCAACTAGTTCTCTATTGTACATAACGACATCTTCACAGACTGAGTATTTGAGGATTTAAGATGATCCGCCATTCAGCACACCCCAGTCCTAGATGGAGATTCACTGTATTTACATCAGGCAAAGCAGCATCAGCAAGGAACTGTCACCTAATTGCAGGAACATGAATGTTCAAAATGCACTTACCAGTGTTCCTTTTTGGAAACCAACACATCTCTTTCATAGCCACACACACAATAGTACCCTTTAAAAAAATGTGCAATGTCATAGATGGAACCTAACTGTCAAGTTTAAAAGTTAAAATTCATCACTATTTCTTGGACATCCTTTAGTTATACACAAATCTAGACACTGTTCTCAGTACAAGTTTGATTGGGTGCTATTGATTCATTTCTTTCCATCTTTCTGTTTTGATCCTTGTATCCTACTCAATAGTGTTACAAGGCCATTCCTTCTTTAAAACTTAGTATTCAGGTTTAATGTGTGTGGGTGTCATACTTTAAGGCAGAAGTGGGCTTAATAGTTCGGAATTAACTGCACTCCTGAAAAGTAGGATATGGAAGGTTTTACGCCACTCCTTCCCCAACTTCTCCCATTGGCCCCTGCCCCCAGCAGTTTGAAATAAACACTGTGTCTAAAAACAGCTCAGCCTCGAGAAGCCTTCCACAAGCTTCTTGCAAAACATTTACAAAACCAAGTTTGCTAGGAGGACACTTATCCCCAAAATCGCTGTCCCTGAGGTTTCGTTCCTTTGATTGTTTCATTGTTTTGGTTTGCTATCAACAGTCAGACATGATTTTTTAAAACGGTTTTTTTGGTGTCTTCCTCTATCTTGTTAAAGAGCTTTAAAATTCTACAGACTGTATTAAGAATGAAGATTTCTAAGCAATGAGTCTGAAATGATTCCCGTTTCCTTTGGTTAACATCCCACGCTATATTTTCTCAGGAAAGTCTCTACAGAGAGCAGCCAGTGGCTGTGGCTCCTCCAATCCATAGGCCCAGGCTCCTTCACTCTGTCCCCTGCTTTCCAAGTTTCTGAGTCTGCAGAGAAAGGAGGAGCCGTTGGGAAGGTGCTTAGCCATTCACTCACCCCAAAGAGGCTTTCCCTTCTCTTCCCGCAGGCGAATGAGGTATTTCTAGGAACTGATTAGTATCTTCGCCTTCCATCCTTTAACTACGCGGATCTACTAATGAGGCCAGGTCTGAGGAGACCCTGTGTATCTATATACATGACAAATTAACACATAAATACATTACATACAACCGATCATTACATACGGAGTCCAGAGGAAGGAGCGGATGTATTTCGTGAACTAAATAAACTTCAAGCATAAATTAAAATGAAAATACAGTGTTTACACTTCTGCAGGAAAATTTTTTTAAATGGTGCGAAAAGCTCCCCTATCCTCCCTTAAAAGTCCATTGCTCATGGATGACTCATGAACTCCCAAGGAGATGTGACGACAAGCTCACTTGTCAGACACGTCAACCCGTGGCTTTGGTTCTGCTTGCTCAGACTCAGGATGCTTTGATTCCAGGAACAGCAACTGCTGTAATCCTCCAGGGCAATGTCTACAGATGAGGTTGAAGAGGAGGGCCTGCCACATGGCTATACATGGATTTTCCCCCCTTCCCGCCCCTCCTCCTCCCCCACGTGCTGCCTGTGTGAGAATCAGGCTGAGGTTCATGGAGACCTCCCAGGTCTCTGAGAAGAGAAACAGTATCAACCTCCGTGCTGCAGATGCTCTCCACCTAGAAATGTCATGTTCAGGGTCCACTGTGAAGCAGCCAGGGTTCAAGGTGAAGCAACCCTATCTTTTTGTTAGTGTCTCCATCCTGTAGGATTACGCAGCAACATGGAATTTGGCCAGGGGGGTTATTAAAGGTTAAAATTCGCTTAAAGTTTTAAGATAATCAAGGGGAATGGTTGTGATGAGCATGAACAAATCCTTACTTCAAATTGTATTTATCTCTGGAGGATCAAGGGTTGGGCACCAAACTCTACGGTGAAGATACACAGAGACAAAACACAGTCCAATAGGGTCCTCTCTGCCAAGGTAGAGCCGAGGGATCCGTCTCTGACACAGGGGATGGTATCTTATAATTTAAAGCAAGGAAGAAGGGGAACCAAAGGAAGTCTCTTTCGATTTCAGGAACTCTATCGCTGTCCAGCCTCACGGATGCGACAGGCCACAGCAGTGATGAGAGCCGCCCCCTTCCCACTGCCGTCCTCTGAAGCCAGGAAGGACACGTCGCATTTCGGAGCCAGGTCCTTCACTGTCTCATGCATGACTTTGGCAAAGCTGGAAAAGTTGGGAGGCAGACACAGAAAAAAACACCTTAGTCACAATTGATTTGTGTCCTCAGAGATGAGACCCTATGAAGTGAAGCTGGAAACCCAAGAATAATTAAGATGAAGAAAACAATGACAGCTACCATGTATTAGAAACACTTATTATGTGTACTGAGTATCAGAAAACTGAGGGTGGAGAGGCTAGCGACACTCCCAAATTCTACGTCACAGTGGGCAAGTGGGAGGCTAAGATTCAAATGTCTGAGACACTGGCAAGTTGTGTTCTTAAAATAGATCAATGAAAGAGGTTCAACAGTCAGTGTCTTCCAGAAGCGCATAACCTGTAAACTCTGGAGGGAAGGACCAAGTCCCACTCATGTGACATTCTATTTTCCAGGAGTATTGACTCACATCAGACCCAATCTAATCCAAAATGTCACTAAAGACAAAAGGAGCAGGCTCAGGAGTTGCTGTTGGGACCTTGAAAGGATCTGCTTTTAGCCAGACAGAAGTTCGTAACACCAAGCCCCAGTGCTGGTGGCTCAGCTCTATTCCCCTCCCAATCCTCATCTGTGACGGAAGCGCCGATTTTCACAGTGACGTCCACAAAAGAGACAGAAGTTCGTAACACCAAGCCCCAGTGCTGGTGGCTCAGCTCTATTCCCCTCCCAATCCTCATCTGTGACGGAAGCGCCGATTTTCACAGTGACGTCCACAAAAGAGACTTGGAACTTCTCAAGGGCCACTCTTTTCACTAACTGTGTATAGTTAATGAAATACACAGGGAATGCCTCTCAACTCCCTGAAGCAATCACGGTGAGAGCAGATAACAATTCAAGCGATGAGTCTCTCCATCCTCACTCTATCCCACCAACTGCCCAGGCCAGGGGCTCAGCTCTATTCTTCTAACTTCTAGCCAAAAAGCTTCCAAGGGAG
>NW_011888818.1:6337427-6339751 GCF_000151845.1 Pteropus vampyrus
CCAAGTGGGGGTCCATCACTCCAGAGGCCCGGCCATCCAGAAGCTGAGCGTAAAGGCCACTGCCCTGCACGGTGGCTCCTGTTCTTGAACTCAGTTTGGGAACCAGTGCCAAGCCAGTGGACCACAGACTCAGCATCTGAGTGTGACAGGAACCTGAAGAAATAGCTCCCTATTCCAGTTTGCCCAGATGAGGTAGGGCATTTCTACTATAACACTGATACTCAAAACAAAAGGAAGTTCACTGTCTAAGTATTCCACTCATTTGGAAATAATAAAGACAAGATCATGCTCGTATGTGGCCATTTTCAGTTGCAAGGCTCCTTCATGTCCCCTCTGTCATTGCTATGCACGGGTCAGCAGGACAAACATTGCCAGCCACCAGCAGATAAATCCGTGTTCTATTTCTACTCCCCTACCCTGGGTGGGCCAAAATCTACTTGTGCACTATTTATGAAACAAACGTAAATAACATTGTAGGAAGAAAATAAACCCTATTACATAAAGGGAACTACTTGAGAACCCTGGAATCATCATCTTGCACACGTAAACAGAGATGTAGAATGTGTCTTTTTTGTACATTAGTGCAGAGAGCTTAGGGCCCCACCCTTGTCAGTTCCTATTCTTCTATACGCCTGAGAGTAAAGACACAGCATTAATTTTTAAAGGGCTCTGAAATTCACTATTCTAATTTGGAGCAGACTTTTCTGCCATTAGATGGGAGTGGGGAGGCTTTGCTTTAACGAGCCGCCACATGGCATGTTTCTGCACTGCCTGAAAAGCCACCTTCGCTCAGTCTCGGTTGCCTTACTGCAACCAGCACTTAACCCCCCAGCCAAGCATAAGTGCTTTAGTAACTTATCTCCCTTTGTGAATTCCGATTTGCATCTTATGAGCAGGGATCTTTCTAACTTCAATATTGGTTCTAAAACCCAATAACATTACTTTGCATGGACTCATGCCAGATTAGCATGTTTCATGAGAATGTTATATTTTCCCTTAAAATGCCAATTGTCCGTAAAGTACTTGAAATACACACTGTAGATACAAATGTGTCAGCTACTAAACTGACCTTACGTAAGCCATGCCCTGACTTTACTTGCACTGTGGAAATCCTTCAGCTTGTCTGTCCATTAGGAGGACATGGTCCCACCCTACTCCAAGCCCTAAATTCTCACCTCTCAATCTGAGACAGGAACTTGGTTTCAAAGATTCCTCTGGTCTTGAGCCGCTCTGAGATGCGGCCACGGAAGAGCAGCCCACGCTTGGTGAAATCGATAAGGATATTACGGACAATCTCGCCCAAGTACATGCCACTGATCATTTTCTCAAACCTGTAATGTGAGTAACGTTCATGGAGGTTAAGCAGGAAGGCTGAGCAGGATGTGCTAAGACACAGTGGACCACCTCAGTCACCCCCAACACATTCAAAAGTAGAGGGCATGCAGAGTCCTCTTGGTGGGAAAGAAAATGATTCACTAAGATTCCTGGTATTGAGCACACTGACCCACAGCCTTTGGTGAAGCTGGATATAGTGCCCGAGGCCCACAGGGTTCCTTGGAATTGCCACACCCTCTGGGCTCATTTCCCTTCCAAGGCTTATTCCCGACTCCTCAAGAAGGAATACACACGCCCAAACACCACCACACTTCCAGGAGAAAGGTAGGACATGGAGCCTTAATCCTTAATCCCACTAGGCATTTAGCATGCTTTCTCTTCAAACTAATCATCATCACTTAAGTAACTAGTGCCAGCTGGAGACCCTCCGTCCTGGTCTCTAAAACTGAACTTGACTACTCAGTGACTCGAAGGTCTTTTGGTCGTGCATAGTGCCTTACAAAAGTCGAGGTCCCCAGTTTCAACCAAGACCCCATCATCACTCCATCTTGTCTTACTCCAACCTGTGTAACCTCATTAATGTTGCCTGTGACCTCTACACTAGACAAATGTTTTGCAAAGTATAATCTGCAGAACTATGGCCCCTGTGTGATCTAGTTAGGAAACACGGCAATGTCTTCATAGTAGGAAGTATGTTGGATCCTATACTGTTATCTCTTGGCCTAGATTCCCCCACACCACACTAGGGGCTTTGTGATGCTGGGGCTGGCCCCTCGTCCAGTCCTGACAACAGAGGGCTCTACGTATTGGATGGAAGGAGGAAGAGGAAGAGATATGCCCCTGTTTGCTTCCTGTCACTGTCTGCCTCACCCAGCAATGCTTCAGCTCCTTCACCCTGGTGTCAGCAGGTGGTTCAACTGTCATTTGCTTTTCTCATCGTCCCACACCTAAGTCTCAATGCTCTCTCTCCTGCCTGTTCTCAGTCTTCG
>NW_011888818.1:6343556-6359718 GCF_000151845.1 Pteropus vampyrus
GGGCTGTGGTAGGAAACTTTTTCTTTAAAAGGCCAGACAGTAGATATACTTTCAGCTTTGTGGGCCACAGGGTCTATTGTGACTGCTCTGCTATTGTAGCTGAAAGCAGCCATGGACAATACAAAAACAAGTGGGCATGGCTGCATCCTAATAAAACTTTATTTACAAAAACAGCCATGACTGCAGTCTGCCAGTTCCAGGTCTAGGCTGTAGATAAAAATCTTGCTCCAGAGTTTCAGCATCCCTTTATCAGAATGTTCACAGAAGCACTACTTGTGTAATAGTCAAAATCTAGAAATAACCCAGTATCCATTAGCAGTAGAATAAACTATAATATATTCATTGAAAGATACATTATACAGCCCTGAAAATTAATGAACTACAAATGCATACTTCGATATGGATGCATCTCAAAACCAAAAATGCCATGTAGGAAAAGGCAGTCATGAAAGCAGAAGTGCCATATGATTCCTGTGGCAGGTTTAAAACTAAGTGAAACTAATCAATGTAGAGGCCGACACAGATACATGTGGAAAAATGAAAGCAAGGGACTGAGTCACCACAGCACTTACCCCAGGCAGGGGGAGTGAAGGGTGCAACTGCGGCGAGGCTCAGAGGGGACTTCCAGGCCAGGCGGGGTAACACAGGCCGCCTTCTGGTTCTTAATTTTTAATCTATAATATATGCATTATGTATACTCTTTGGAATGCCTGATTATTTGCATTAAAGTGAAAACAGAGAGAAGAGAAAGTAAGTAAAGAACTGGGAGATGGAAGAAGAAAGAGGGACAGTGAGGGTGGAGGTCAGGTACTCACTGAGGATGTAGCTTATAGAGGGTCCCATCCACGCCCACCGTCACTTTGAGAGTGTCCAGTCCACGGTTCTCTCGTATTTTGTCCACCACAGCAGCCAGGCCTGCACCACAGAGCTGGGCTGCCCGCCGTGCCACCACCGTGCACACCTCCTTGACAATGATGCTGTCGTCACAGGTGCTCTCGAGCCCTAAGTGGCGCAGGATGGCACGAACTTGTAGCAGGGCCAGGCAGTCACTGGAGGAGGAGACAGCAAGTGGTCAGTCACGTGCCAAGTGGGGGTCCGTCACTCCAGAGGCCCGGCCATCCAGAAGCTGAGCATAAAGGCCACTGCCCTGCACGGTGGCTCCTGTTCTTGAACTCAGTTTGGGAACCAGTGCCAAGCCAGTGGACCACAGACTCAGCATCTGAGTGTGACAGGAACCTGAAGAAATAGCTCCCTATTCCAGTTTGCCCAGATGAGGTAGGGCATTGCTACTATAACACTGATACTCAAAACAAAAGGAAGTTCACTGTCTAAGTATTCCACTCATTTGGAAATAATAAAGATAAGATCATGCTCGTATGTGGCCATTTTCAGTTGCAAAGCTCCTTCATGTCCCCTCTGTCATTGCTGTGCACGGGTCAGCAGGACAAACATTGCCAGCCACCAGCAGATAAATCCCTGTTCTATTTCTACTCCCCTACCCTGGGTGGGCCAAAATCTACTTGTGCACTATTTATGAAACAAACGTAAATAACATTGTAGGAAGAAAATAAACCCTATTACATAAAGGGAACTACTTGAGAACCCTGGAATCATCATCTTGCACACGTAAACAGAGATGTAGAATGTGTCTTTTTTGTACATTAGTGCAGAGAGCTTAGGGCCCCACCCTTGTCAGTTCCCATTCTTCTATACGCCTGAGAGTAAAGACACAGCGTTAATTTTTAAAGGGCTCTGAAATTCACTATTCTAATTTGGAGCAGACTTTTCTGCCATTAGACGGGAGTGGGGAGGCTTTGCTTTAACGAGCCGCCACATGGCATGTTTCTGCACTGCCTGAAAAGCCACCTTCGCTCAGTCTCGGTTGCCTTACTGCAACCAGCACTTAACCCCCCAGCCAAGCATAAGTGCTTTAGTAAGTTATCTCCCTTTGTGAATTCCGATTTGCATCTTATGAGCAGGGATCTTTCTAACTTCGATATTTGTTCTAAAACCCAGTAACATTACTTTGCATGGACTCATGCCAGATCAGCATGTTTCATGAGAATGTTATATTTTCCCTTAAAATGCCAATTGTCCGTAAAGTACTTGAAATACACACTGTAGATACAAATGTGTCAGCTACTAAACTGACCTTACGTAAGCCATGCCCTGACTTTACTTGCACTGTGGAAATCCTTCAGCTTGTCTGTCCATTAGGAGGACATGGTCCCACCCTACTCCAAGCCCTAAATTCTCACCTCTCAATCTGAGACAGGAACTTGGTTTCAAAGATTCCTCTGGTCTTGAGCCGCTCTGAGATGCGGCCACGGAAGAGCAGCCCACGCTTGGTGAAATCGATAAGGATATTACGGACAATCTCGCCCAAGTACATGCCACTGATCATTTTCTCAAACCTGTAATGTGAGTAACGTTCATGGAGGTTAAGCAGGAAGGCTGAGCAGGATGTGCTAAGACACAGTGGACCACCTCAGTCACCCCCAACACATTCAAAAGTAGAGGGCATGCAGAGTCCTCTTGGTGGGAAAGAAAATGATTCACTAAGATTCCTGGTATTGAGCACACTGACCCACAGCCTTTGGTGAAGCTGGATATAGTGCCCGAGGCCCACAGGGTTCCTTGGAATTGCCACACCCTCTGGGCTCATTTCCCTTCCAAGGCTTATTCCCGACTCCTCAAGAAGGAATACACACGCCCAAACACCACCACACTTCCAGGAGAAAGGTAGGACATGGAGCCTTAATCCTTAATCCCACTAGGCATTTAGCATGCTTTCTCTTCAAACTAATCATCATCACTTAAGTAACTAGTGCCAGCTGGAGACCCTCCGACCTGGTCTCTAAAACTGAACTTGACTACTCAGTGACTCGAAGGTCTTTTGGTCGTGCATAGTGCCTTACAAAAGTCGAGGTCCCCAGTTTCAACCAAGACCCCATCATCACTCCATCTTGTCTTACTCCAACCTGTGTAACCTCATTAATGTTGCCTGTGACCTCTACACTAGACAAATGTTTTGCAAAGTATAATCTGCAGAACTATGGCCCCTGCGTGATCTAGTTAGGAAACACGGCAATGTCTTCAATGTTGAATCCTATACTGTTATCTCTTGGCCCAGATTCCCCCACACCACACTAGGGGCTTTGTGATGCTGGGGCTGGCCCCTCGTCCAGTCCTGACAACAGAGGGCTCTACGTATTGGATGGAAGGAGGAAGAGGAAGAGATATGCCCCTGTTTGCTTCCTGTCACTGTCTGCCTCACCCAGCAATGCTTCAGCTCCTTCACCCTGGTGTCAGCAGGTGGTTCAACTGTCATTTGCTTTTCTCATCGTCCCACACCTAAGTCTCAATGCTCTCTCTCCTGCCTGTTCTCAGTCTTCGGGGTGGGAGGTGTTTCTTACATGAACTAACTCTGTGTTCCTCAGTGTCCCCTTTGTGTCTTTTCACCCTTCTAACACTCGTGTGACCAGTTTCCTTTATGAAATTCTCTTTGCAACACAACTGTTGTGATTTTATTCCCAACTGGACTTTGAAAGTGTCGCAGTCCAGAAGCGGGAAAGGGATCTCGCTCAGAACTTTCCAGACATATTGGACAAGAAACTCTTTCCAAAGAAATCCTTTCTATTAACATCTCAAGAGGAAGAATGTCCTGGGTTTTGCTGTTCTAGAGGAGTTGACCATTCATCACCGTCAGTTCTGGGATACACATCCCAGGGACCACACACAGTTGGGTACCTACCTCTGTTTGCCAAAGTTGAGGGACAGCTCATCCACAGCCACATCAAATTCCGTGCGGAGGTCCTCTAGGCATCCATTGTCCCCAAAGGCCCCCCACTCCATGTTGACACACATCCGCCCCTCGTCCCCTTCCACCAGCTCCACATTCCTCATCTCCTCCATGTAGCAGGCGTTGCAGCCCGTGCCTGGCAATCACAGAGATGTCAGAGCCTCCCTCAGCATCGTCTTCCACCCACCCAGAGCCATGCATCCACTCATGGAAAGGCCAGCCTAGGTCCTTACCGATGATGAGGCCGACTTCACAGTGAGGGTCTTCATAGCCACAGGTCATCATAGTCCCAACTGTGTCATTCACCACGGCTACCACATCCAGGTCGAACTCCTGAAAGGGCAAAAACAGATCTCCAGTCCACAAAGAACCACAATGTTCTCCCTTCAGACACTTGCAAGGGAGATTTATATGTAACTAAAACATACACGACATGGCTCACTCTCTTTTTATTCAGGTCTCTGCTCAAATGTCATTTAAATGCTATTTAAAAGAGTGCTCCTTCCCCAGCCCACTCACTTTGTCCTCACTCAACTTCATTTTCTTCATAGCTCTACAGAACCGATAGTAGCTTATGCGTTTGCTTACAATACAAGAGTTTGTTGTGGTCATTTCTGAATCCCCAGTGCCAAGAGCAGGGCTTGACATTCAAGAATTGCTGAAGGACTAAGTTAATTCTCTGCCTAACCATTTCAACTGCTCTCAGCATTCCCCCACTTTCTGAACACACAGATCATTTCAGGCCTCATGCTGTGTCTCTCCCACCTCTCGCCGGTGGATGGCTTCCTTCAGCAGGGTGACCACATCCTCGCCCTCACAGCCAGATGCCTTGAAGCCTTTAGTCCACTTGAGGAGGATGCTCTGAAAATTACACAGGAGCAGGGTTGAGGGTATCAGAAATGGGTTGCTGAATCACTCCTGGGCCCCGGCTACGCTTCTAGTTCTCAGCCTCAGAGGTTATATAGATTCCCTTTAATAACCAATCAGCTCACTCACGAGTGATTCTAAACTGATTTCACTTGCTGGGACTTATTGAGTGTGTACAATGTACCAGGTACTAGGCTCAGCACATCTCACGTGTCACATCATTTAATCCTCACAGCAACTTTGTGAAATATCTTTCTAATAAAGAAATATCTTTCATTAGCATGACCATTTTACAGGTAACTTGGGCTCTGGAGTAACTTGCTCAAGGCCTGCAGCTTGGAGGAGAGGAGCAGGACTCACCTTCCGACTCCCAATGAATAGACCACAAGCAACACACAGCTGTCCCTTGCCAGGGAACTGATTTCTACACGCTAGTTCCCTTCACGAGGAAACGCAGTTTGCCCTGTCCCCATCCTATATTTACATCAGAGAGGTCAGTATGTGTCTCTTCATTTTCAAGCTCCAGTACACAGTGAACAAGTGCCTTGCCCATAGTTAGGGTGGTGTCTAGGCATCACCACCATACCCGTGAGGGAAGCACTCCCAGGGGCCCCCTTATCTTTAATGAGGCCCTCCACAGCACGTCATGGCATCCTCTAGGAGCAGAAACATGGTGGCGGCATACGTGGGAGAAATGATCAAAAAGGGAAAAGCGTTTGGTTCCTTGGCTCCTTCTTTGCTGTGACAGCCCATCAAAAAACAAGTGTGAAGGACACCCCGGCCCCCTTCCCAAGAGGCCAAAATCCACAAACGGGCTGTGGGCTCATTATGCGCCCACTCGCATGGTTCCTCCAGGTCCTGTTGGGTTATTCAACCCCATCAGCTTGGCATTTCATGGCCCAGAACTTTGGCATCACGTGACAACCTGAATGTGTCACACTGTGTTCAGATCCTGGGAGAGTCAGAAAAACAAAGTACAATCTGACAGTGTCCTGGTTTACACACCTACATCCAAACACCTGCATGCTTATCTCCACCCAACTTTCTTGTCTGCAAATTAGCTTCACCTCTCTGACAAAATTTTGTATTTTGGCACTTCTAAGTTTACAAAATGTTCAAATAACCAAATAACATTATTTCAGCTAGTCCTTAATAAGACAAGCAAAGGCCCCAATAGCTGGGGAGACTTGCTCAAGGCCACCAGCTAGTCAAGGCAGCTTGAGGCCTCTGGATCTCAGCACCTGCTGATTTTGCCATCAACAGGATCATCTCACCAAAGAAGAACCCGGCTCACAGCAAATAGAACAGATAGAACTTGGCTTTTGCTTTATTTGCTCTTAAGTTTTATAGTTCTAGACCAAACGCATGCTCCTTACAGAAACTTAGAGCATATAGAATAAAATCTAATACGATGACCTGGAATCTTAAATGATTCAGGAAGAAACCGTTAACATGTTTTCAGGCCACCAAATAAATATATAGATATATACATGTTGGCATGAAAAGTAAGATATTTCCTGTTTAAAAATATTTCAGTAGGAAAAGTCTGAAAGTATATACACTGGAGTGTTAATGTTTTCATCTTCCTATTAATCATATTTTGTACATTTGTATAGCATAGAGATTACATTTTTCTTTAAAAAAAATTTGGGGGGGTTGGTATTACCACCAGTATTTTCCCATATCATTGAAATTTCTTCCAAGAAACTAGTCGCTGATACAAGGCAGTGAATCGCTCATAATTTATTAATGATTTCCCAACCACTGAACAATTACGTTTGTTTCTAATGCCTTTGTTATAATTAATGTTTCATTAACTATCACATAAATATTTATCCACAAGTTTGATAATTTCCTTTGCCAAACTGATGCAAACGTGAAGGCTTTGAAAACCTGAAGCTAAAAAAAAATGACACTGGAAAAAACATGAAACATGAAACATGAAACAAAGAAATTGGAAAGCTAAAAGCAACATTGGACAAACGTTAACAGGTATCAGGAAACACTGCCTTAAGCAGGATTTTTAAGGCAGAACATCCGAAAATCTTAACTGCCTCAGTGAATTTAACATTTGGAGGGGAGGAGTAGGAGGCATTTACAAAACTCAGCCGAACAATGAGAGGGTTGCTGTTCCAGGAACTCTGTGGGAAATGCAGCCTTTCTTGCCACTGGGCCAAGCTCCATATCCCTGTGACTGTTCTCACCTACGTGCCCTGCTCCACACTGCAGGCCTGCTTGCCTTTCTTCCCCATCAACTCATTCTTCTGACTTAGATGAGCCAAGGGTCCCTCACACCCTCCACGTATGTGCTCAGAATACCACCACACCGCGTGTCCCCAGGGCTTCCACGTCCTATTGCTGCCATTTCAGACAGCAGCTCTGGCTCTTCTGAGCTTGCTTCATTAGCCCAGTTTGTTTGTAAGCACCTAAAGCAGGAACTCTGCCTTTGGTACCCTGGCAACTCCATCCACAGCATACTGTCCACTTGTACCATGCACATAAGCTTTGAGACAACAGAGATGTAGAGCAACAACTGCTGACATAACAGTATTCCACCATCTAATACACCTAGTATTGACCCGGGTCAAACCCGAACATCACCTACTCAGGTCTCCTACACTTCAACATACCCGTATGCCCAGAATATCTGAGAGCACCAGTCTTCCCTGACCTGCTTCATTCACCCAAGAGAATGAAAAGCAAAGGTGAGACTAGAGAAGAGCGAGAGCATCTGAAAGATAGGAGATAAATGCAAATGTCCCGAGCCCAAAACAAGGGCCTTAGGAGCAGGTGAGCATAACCGAGAGCACGGACTCAGGTGTCAGGAAACTGGAATTCAAATCGTGGCTCTAGGACCTGGTCTACGTCTTGCAACCTAAGAAATGGCGGTTTCTGATATTTGGCATCTCTGTAGACCTCATTTTCCTTCCTTCAAAATGGGCGTACAAACACCTGCCTTACATGTTGCTGTGAGGGTTAAATGAGATAATGTGCATAGGAAGCCTGGCATAGCACCCGGCATAAAGTTCTTAAAAAACGTTAGTTGTTGATATTTTGATCAGTGTCATCAAAAAGATTGTTACAGCCCAGCCAATCCACTTAACCTCCATCAGCTCTGACTCACTCATTCCCATCAACGGGCCCCTCCCAACTGGCCCCTCATGCCCTTCTTTTCATCTTCTCGGCTCAACTTTCTCACCTGCTCTACACTCTGGCTGGTTTAAAGTCAACAAAGCCCATCGGCGAGCCCCCTGGGATGACATGTTACCTCGTCCAGGCTGTTCTGTTTGCACGGGAAGGAGAAGGTGAAGCCCAGCGGCAGAGACACGCCCTTCATGCCCATGTACTCAAGGAAGTCGGCGATGCACTGGACAATGTGGTCGAAGAGCTGCAGAGAGGGGCTGGGTTCTAGGGAGGGGCCTGGCCAGGGCAGGCCGCCCCCGCAGGGCCTGAGCGCAAGTGAGGCTTCCACCCAGGAGCTCCGCAAGGTCAGGTGCAACCCTGAATAAGGCCAGACCGGGGTCCTGCCCACCTAGCCCTCCCCGGGACCACGGGTGAGCAAAGAAGGCACTGTCCTCCCAGGAGAGAAGCGGATGTCTACTGGGTCCCTTCCCCTCATCCCTAGAGGGGCCGCCCCACCTCACCTCGTCTCCTGTGCCGTGCATGACCTCCTGCGGGATGGTGTAGATCTTGTTATGCATCTCCACTCCGCGCCGCTTCCCGTTCCGCACACGCACCAGCAGGACCCGGAAATTGGTGCCCCCAAGGTCCAAGGCCAGGAAGTCACCTTTCTCTGGAAAATAAACCCGGGAAGACGATGAGTAGGGCATCACCACTTCACCATAGCCGTGAATGACAGGGTCTAAAGCACCTTCCCCTAAAGTGGAGCTCTCTTGGATGCCCCTGGACAACCTCAGGGGTGATGGACTCTGAGCTCCACCTAACAGTAAAAATAATAAGATCCCAGGCCCAGAGACCTGCTGGCTTCTTAGTGGTTCTCAATGAGTTCAAGTGGTGGGGCCACAGATGTCACAACAAGCTCTGCAGAACAAGGGACAGGGTGACACAGTATACTCAAAAATATCTAACCATGTCATTCATGCTAAATCAAAGGCCACCTAGAATAGAGAAGGAGCGGTAGAGTCAAACACTCTCCTGTGTTAGGCAATCACCATGTGCCTCATGCCTCACAGGGTGCTCAGGCAACCCTCAGGCAGCCCAGGGAGGGAGGCACGGCATTCCTCTCTGGTGACCTGGCTGAGCTGGGCTAAGTCATTTGCCCAGGGCCATACAGGAAGAAGGGGGCAGAGCAGGGACCAAGTCCCAGTCTCTATCCATGGAACCAGTACCAATTATACTACACTGGCCAGCTCAATGATCGTTTTCTATGAACTGAAAAAAAAACTGCACTTTCTTGGGTTGCGAGACCTAGACCAGGGGTCAACAATATTTTTCTATAAAGGACTAGGCAGTAAACATTTTAGGCTTATGAGCCATAGCTTCTGCTACAACCACACAGCTTTGCCATGGTAGTGCAAGGCAGCCATAAACAATACATAGACAAATGGGAATGGCCGTGTACTAATAAAACTTTATTTACAAAAATAGACAGCGGGCCAGATTCAGTATATGGGCCTTAGTGTGCCAACCTCTGACCTAGGGCTTACAAGAACTGGCCCTGTAACCAAAATCCATGGATTCAAATCCCAACTCTGCCATTTTCTAGCTGTGTGAACTTGGGAGGTTTCTTCATGTCTATGCCTCAGTTTTGTGCCAATCATAACAGTTTGTTAATAAAAAAAGTTAACGACAAACTTCCGTTAATAAGTAGACATGAAATGAGCTGATATGTGTTAAATGCTTAGAAGTGCTGGACACATAGTAAGCATTCGCTAAGTACTTATTTACTATTATTATTGTTCGAATTTTAGCAAAGGAAGAAGCCTTGGTTGAGCCTTGGATCGCCTAGTATAGACGGTCCTGACGTACAATGGCTTGAATTAATTATTTTTTGACTTTGCAGTGGTGTGAAAGCAATATGCAATCGATAGACTCTGTACTTTGAATTTTGAATTTTGATCTATCCCTGGGCTAGCGATGTGCAGTACAATACTCTCATGATGCTGGGCAGCGGCAGTGAGCCACAGCTCCCAGTCAGCTACTCAATCGTGAGGGTAAAAGCTGGCACTACAGTGTAGTATTCATTGTTAGATGATTTGCCCAACTGCAGGCTAATGTAAGAGTTCTAAGCATGTTAAAGGTAGACTAGGCTAAGCTGTGATGTTCAGTAGGTTGGGTGTATTAAATGCACTTTCGACCTATGGTATTTTCAACTTACGGTGGGTTTACTGGGATGTAACCCTATTGTAAATTGAGGAGCATCTGTAGTATAATTGGAGAAATATATTCTGGTCCAATCACTCAATGCTAAGGCTAAGGAGTCCTCCCAGTGTCAAGAGCAGGAAAAAGGCCCACCATGGTAAGGTGGGTGGCAGCTCTGCCACGTACCTGTGCCATCAGGGGTGGCACACACGTAGGTGGGCAGCATCTTGACGGGGGCAATGGCGTGAGTCTCCTTGCTCAGACCTCGCTCCATTTCTACCTTCATCCTCCTCTTGACCTCCAGCAACTGCTCACGGCTCAGCTTCAGAGGCTCCAGGGTCTTCTGGCGGGCTCGGTGTTGGTCGGCCAGCCGGTGGGCCACTGCCGTCACCATGGCTGCCCCCTTGCCACTGCCATCCTCAGAGCGGAGGAAGCGGACATCGCAGTCGGGCACCAGGCGCCGCACAGTCTTGTGAAGACGCTTGGCGAAACTGCAGTCACCGAGGTGGGGTAAGAGATGGGTGTCCACAGATAGGGTCAATGGTGGAGTGGTGGCTCACCCCTTCTCAGCCCAAAGACCAGGAGGCACCTGCAGAAGCAGATGCTCCCCCGGACATCTTCTCCCCACTCTTTCCCAAGTTAGGGGCCACTGTACAAATAACTCAGATATTTAACTATGTCCACCCTGGCTGGGTCCAATGCCTGCTGAAAGGAAAGGACACTTCTAAGAAGCCACTATCCCCTGCAGGCAAGTCACACGGACCTCCTCCTCCCACAGGCCATAGCAACTCTACCCAATATATCAGCCTCTTTGCTGGAGCAACCCATTAGGATCCGGCGATTTGTCACCAACTGCTATTCATGTTTCACCACTCATTTCATTAGATGCTGCCGGGGAAAGACCCAAAACAGAAAAAGTAGAAACACTCTTTTGGACTTTGGCCTCTCTTTGGCCACTTTATGCCAAAAATCCCAAAGATGTCTGAACAGCTAAAGACAACAGGCATGTCCAGCAAGAAATTCTCAGCTGGTGTCTGCTTTGAGCCATAGGGCACCACTGCTCCAAGTGTAGTTTGTGAGCCCGCAGCATCACTGGGGGCTGTGAGAGACAAAGGCTCTCAGTCTGAACCCGGACCTTCCAAATCAGAATCAGTCTCTTAGCAAGGTCCTCCAGGTGACTCGTGCACACTTGAAGCACTGGACTAGGAAACCAGGAAACAGTAAGGCTGGGACCTTCAGCATCACCAGTTCAGTCAATGAAGGCCCACTGACCCGGCATGCAGATTAGGTAAACGCAATGGGATAGGGGCCTGCAACAGAGATAGACATCTTCCAGATCCCAATTGGAATTTGCATAATTTGGCACTTATGACCTGAGGAATCAAAACACTGGAGGGCACGGCAGGATCAATTCCAATACCCAGGTCAGCCAAAGAGGCTGGTAACCTGCTGAGCCAAGGTGGCCTCTGGCAGAGGACACAACCCCTGAAGGAACCACAAGAATCACAAGCCTGTCAAAGAAGTTAAAGAAAAACACTAGTTCCTAAACCAGAGGGTGGCAGAAAGAGCCCCCAGTGGCCGGGAGAGCTCTGAGTAGAGCCCACGCCACCCACGGCTGCTGTCTACAGCCTTCAGAAGGCGCCTCCACCACGCCAAGGACAACACCCTCTCAGCTCTACGCTCCCAGCTGGGGACTTTTACACTGCAAAGACTCTCAACTCCACTGGCCCAGAATGCAAAACGGAATTGGAGCCCCATCACTGTGGGCTCGGCACGCTAACTCACTGGGGGTGTTTCTTGTAGACAGAGCCGTCCACCCCGATGGTGGAGCGCAGCCGCTCCTCGCCCTTGTTCTCCTTGATGCGCCGCAGAACGGCTGCCAGGGTGGCCGCGCACAGGTTGGCTGAGCGCGTGGACACAATCTGGCAGATCCGGTGGGTGGCCACGCAGTCCTCCTGTGTCGGGTCCAAGCCCAGCCGCACCAGGATCTCGCTAGCCTTCCGGATGCCATCCTTCTCCCTGGGAAACAGAAAGGCAGCGCGTGGGCACGTGTCCAACCCCCTGTGACCAGTAGGGAGGGGTTGTGTGGGGCTGAGCAGGAAACCCTTCAGCTCCAGCAGATGCCATCTGCCCTCTTCACTGCTCCGCCCACCAACAGGGGGCGTTGAACAAAGAGGGGAAACACAACCCAAGGCTCCTCTCCCAGACAGATGGATGGGCAGACCGACACACACAGACACACAGACACACACACACACACACACACACACACACACACACACACACACACACACACACACACGTGCCTCTGTTTCCTGACCCGATGAGAAAATCTGATATTTCTTATCACATAATGTATTAAGGACAAGGCCCTGTTCTTGGAGCTTTACACACTGAGCTGTACATGTGTGAGTCTGTGCTGTTTGCTTGTATCTAGGGGTAGATAGAGGGAACAATGTCCCTGCCACCCGCTACCCGCCACCTCTGACCGTGTAAGCCCAGTTGTGCAGCCCACCCTATTTTCTCTCTATAAAGCAGTCAGTCTACTGCATTTCACACCGGGGTAGGCACTGCTTTAACTTGTGCTAAGGACAGCGATAAAGATAAAGGGCTGGTGCTAGAGACTAGCACCCTTCGCACCCTTCGCAGGGGAATGAAGCGCCTCACAAATTTGAGTACTTTCATGCCCTCGGGGCTTAACAAGTAGGCACAGTTCCTTCAAGAGTTTCCACTTCGTTTAGACTGTTTCATGGCTCCCTCCAGCACCAAAATCACCTCCTCTCCACCATCTGAAACAACAGAGCCCCCTCAAGCCACAAGTGGAAGTCTCAAAAACAGGAATCAAGGCTCAGTTATGGATATTGTTAACTCAAAAACAAAAATTAAGCCATCTTCATGCCCATCTCTGCTGCTCTGAGAAAATGCAGGCCTGAGCTCTACCTATTAGAATTAAATGAGTAAATCTCAAAGCTGTTCAAGGATCTATTTTTCTATTATATGAAGCAGTGGTCAGAATGGAGCCTTTTTTGAGAATCGACAATAGAGAATGGAATGTCAGAGTTTCGGGAGAGGGGGAAGGAAATAGATGCAAATGAGTCAATCAAGGGGCTCTACTAGGAGCCTCCAGCCATTAAGCCAAGCCTCCGCTCCCCCTGCCATGCAGGGATGCAAGTGTGACATCCCTGTCTATGGGACCTAGTCATTCCCAGCATGAGTCACTTCGATAGTCAAAATAGATAGGAGTGGAGGCTATGTGGTAAGTGAAGTCAAGCCATAGCCCTCCCCCACCCATGGCCCATGTTGGGTGAGACTGCATTTGAAAGGTCAAGGGCAGTGTCCCTCCCTCACTCCCCACCTGCCTGTCCACTCCTCAGTGAATAGAGAGGGACCCCAAATTACCCTTCTATGTCGGAAACATCTTTTGTCTCAAAGCGGCCTGTGGCAAGGAGTTCGGGGCTGAGCTTCCCTCTGAAAAGCAGCTCCTCCTTGGCCATCTTCACCAGGATTAGCCTCACCAGTTCCCCCATGTACATCCCACTGATCATCTTCTCAAATCTGCAGGGAGATACAGACCGGAAAACAAATGAAGTACCTGCTATCCATGAACGCTCAACTTCCCTGTGGAGGAAACATGCACACATGTGAAACTTCAATAAATGTTACAGGTTTATGCACAATGAAGCATTAACTTGTGTGGCACTGACTAGAAATGAGAAGTGCAGAGAAGTGACAACTCAGGGCAGGGTAGAGGGACTGCAGGAGCTGGGAAGCTTGGGCTGTCTCTGCAGGCAGGTGGGCCTTGACCTATGAGGAAGGATGGGCCTTTAGCAGGCAATCTAAACATCTAGGGGGCGTGGGACGTTCTGGAACAGTCTGAATTTTAGGTAAAATAAGTTACATGTAGGGTAGTGAGTTTTAATTTTTTTTCTCTACTAGTGATTTTTTTAAAAATAAACCTTATGTACAGCCTCAATATTTATTTACAAGAGAAAAAGGTCAATCTGATTAAATTTGGGGGCTTGCAGGACCAGCAACTCATCACCTCACGCTGCCTCTCCTCTCTAGTAGGCCGTTTGTGGATTCCTAAGATAAGTGTGAAAACAACGGGGTGGGAAGGTGAGGGAGGAAGGAGATGGGACAAGATTAGAAGGGCAGGTCGAGACAGTTGAGAAGCTCTAAATGTCACATGGTCTTGGAAATCTGGGAGTGAGACATGCTGGAAGTTCCTGAGCAGGCAGGTGATAAGATATAAAGGCAAGTTTCAGTACTAGAGGCCGGCACCAAGCTGAGGGCAGTCGGGTAATTAATTTTTCCAACACTGGGTGGCACTGTTTTCTTTAGAAGACAGTTTCTGGCTCAGATGGTGTAACAGGAGAAAACAAGCCTTTACCATTCTTTTTGGCAAAAAAAAAAAAAAAAGGCCCTTTCTTGGTATCTCAGAAGGGATCTGGGTCCTTAGGGAGAGGAGGCTCCCAGGGCCTGTGGGCACTAACTAGGCCGGGCTTCAGTGAGGAGGCCCAGGACAGGGGTGGGGTAAGGATGTCACCTGGTGAGATCTACCAGAAAGGAAGCTGGGCCCTCACAAAGTGACTTGCTCGAGACCCAAGGTCAAGTATGGTAGAACTGGAGCTCAGTGGAGAGCTGGCACAACTGCTTGAGTAGAGGGCTTATTTAAAATGTTTAAGCACCAGCACAGACCACTGCCTGAGAGGCCAACCAGCCTCAACAGCAAGGCTCTCATGTGCCTGCTTCTGCAGCTTCTCAGAAATAGGTGGCCATGTGGGAGGTAACGGAGGAGGAGTCCAGTGGGACTCTGAAGCGTGAGCGGTTTTTAGAAGTTTTTATTCCAGTTTTTAAGAACACTTTGTTTCTATCAACAAAATACTTGGAAAATACTTATTTAGAAACATAAAGAGTGAAAAAAAAGTTCCTACTCAAGCCCAGTAATGACTCAGGGTCATTAGACCATGGCTGACACTGGTCTATGTCCTCCCAGCCTCTGATTTGTCTAAGGCTAAGCCAGTGATGGGTTGCCAAGGCTGGGCTGGCACTTCTGTCTTCTGACACTTCTAAGGATGTAGGGCTCCTTTGAATGGCACATGTGTGCCTCACTGACAGGGGCAGATACCGAGTGAGTGACTTTTCAGTTCATAAATTCCTCACCAGCCATGACAGACATAGCCAGTATGTTCCTATGAAAAAGTTGCAAGTAAATGGCCTTTCGTTTCAACCTGTGAGAAGCTGGAGACTTAAATCAACCATGCTTCCTTGAGGAAGCGAGGATTCTCCTTGTAAAGAAAAAGGCCCCCACCGCTGAGCTGGTTTGCAGGGTTGGATTTTCCTCTCCAAGCAGAGATCTGCACTACCAGCTCCCCTGCAGTAGTCCCAGTAGCGAGAAGACCAGAGAGGGCCTGAATTGCTCAAAATGTTTTGCAATTGCCTTCCAATCTTACAGCAATCCCTGTTTCAAGATCTTTAAGCGACAGTTGGCCAAAGTTTGTGATAGTGAAATAATGTTTTGTAAGAGTCAAAAGTAACTAAACGCCAAGTCTGACCAGGCTGGATACTATAATATTCAGGATCCAAATGTTGGAGCCCTTCCTCCAGTCCACCCCAGGACCCTGGCTGGGCCACAGGTCCAGGGAAGGCAGCCAAGGAGGAATCTTAGCCAACTTTTCCACAGGCCTTGGGTCTGCATACAGTTGGGGTAGGAAGCCCTGGGACTCCGTCAGGTCCAGCCTAGCTTACAGGCAATTTTACCAAAGGTCTGAGCCATCTGTCACAGCTTCATCATCCTCTGGGCAGTGACAGGGGTGGGAGCTACGAAAGGAGCTTTCAGAGACCTGAATCTTGGCCATCTCGACACTCTGCTCTGTGGCTCACAAACTGTTTCCGAGGACAAATTAAAGATGGAAAAGAAGAGCAGGGCCACACACATAGACTCAGAATATGACCTTCTAAGACTACTGACGGACATAGATTATTACCTATTATCTGATGTGTCTGCTCACTCTGTCCTTTTTAGACGCCTCTCAAAAACTCAGTCGCAATTACTTTGGCCAGCATGTAATGAGCACAAAATCCCATAACTAGTGGGCACCTTAGCAACTTTGGGGGATGTAAGACTGTAAAGCAAAAAGAACCAGGCTCCACCCGCCTGTCCTCCCCCCC
>NW_011888818.1:6360952-6375012 GCF_000151845.1 Pteropus vampyrus
AGCTGTATGTCAATTATATCTCAATAAAACCAGAAAAAATAAAAATATATATTATTGGGTAAACATAGCAAGGAAGAAGAAAAGAAAACCTTGCCTTAAGAACCACAAAAGGTCCTCATTTGACTTGAGAACAGACTGGGGAAGACTTCAGAGTGGACCCCAGAGAGCCTCTAGAACCCCAGCTCCTGCCTCCCCATCCTGCCACCCCTACGCACCCCTCTCCTCTGGATGGCCTTCCGTATTAGAGTAACCACATCTTTGCCTTCCACACCGCTGGACTTGAACCCCTTAGTCCACGAGACCAGGAAGCTCTAGAAAAGAACCAAGGATGGAACAATTAATTCCTCACGCTCCTCAAACAACCATTAATGGAGCCCTCTGCCTTGGGGCTAAACTAACGCCATGCTCGAATGTGTATATTGCTTCCTAACTAGCTTAGGAAGGAGAAGTCCGGACCCCATCAAAGACCCGGAAAGGAGATTAAATAAATGATTCTGTCATGATCTGTAGCCCCCAAGAAGTGGAAAGGGCAGGCTACAGAAGTGCCAAAATAAGATTCTCGTATCCTCATCACAGCTCCCCAGGCATATTTCTTCCAAAGATCTTTATCACGACACTTTAGATCAAAGGAGTTCCTGACTAATTTCTCCCTTCTGTTTCCCTAATAGGGATGAAGATAATGTGCAATGTACTTAGGGTTACACATTGCCCTTTAAGGGGCAGGGAAACCTCTTCACCATCTCCCCACATCTACATACACACGCTCACCCAGGACAGAACTCTCAATATTCGAGCCTCGTCCACACAACCATCAGAGCCTCCGCCCTCTGCCAACACCAAAGCAGCAGGTGGCTCAGGGTTCTTCCTCACCCTCCCAGCCCGGAAAATGAAGCAACAGAAGTATCTGAAGAATTCATCTTACCTCATCTAGTTTTGTCTGGATGCAGGGGAACGAAAAGGTAAAGCCCAAGGGGAGCTTCTTATCTTTGATTTGTAACGTATCCATGAAGTTAGCCAGGCATTCAGCAATGTGGTCGAACAGCTAAGGGCACACAACACAGGAAGATGAGCAGGGAGGCAGAATAGCATAGCGATTAAGAGCGTGAACTTTGGGCTCAGAAAAGAACTAGCTGAATGCATACAAGATATGTAGCCCCTGTGAAGTCTTAATTTGCTCGGTCTATAAAATGGAGATGATAACTGTACCTGACCTCAGAGTTACTAAAAGTATTAAATGGGTCAATAAATATAGGGGCACAACACTAGTTAGTGCTTATTAAATACTGTCCTCTACGTAAACCATTTATCCATTTCACTGCCAAATTAACCCCATGAGGCAGGGGAAGTCGTAGCCAGAGCTAATCAGAATGTCAGCACGCTCTGGGAACAGAACATTCTTTCATGGCCTTGTCAGAACCCTCCCTGACATTGATGCGCAGCTGACTGTCTTACCAGAAAGGGCAACCCATCTCGCTGCCAAGAGGTATTTTAGCATCCCTGTCTCGTGCTTGGGGGAGTGGGTGAACATTCACCGGTGGCATTCTATGAAGGGATTTAAAATAAGTAACTTTTATATTTTGTCTTCCATCCTAGAAAACTAATTTCCTGGGGGTGATTCAAAGAAGGTATCTTTGTTTTCTAACCTTAAAAATGGAACACACAGTGAGTCCATGAAGAGCACTGAAGGATACACAGAATTTTGTAGATGGGCAGCCTCACAACGATGGCCATGCTAAGAAAAAGTCCTAAGCACCCAGAAAAAGTCCTAAGCCTATGAAAAAGCTATATTCACAATCTCCCAGGCTTCCAATCAGTCCCAAAGCCCACAGTCCTATGGCTTCCTTCTTGCCCACTCAGCATCCTCAAAAAGAAGTTGCTGATCCCTCCGGATGTTTAGAGACTGAGGCCAGAGGCGTTCGGGTACAAAAAGTAAGCAGAGGCCAAAGAGACTGAGCAGATTTCAAGGGCCAGGTTGATCGGATGGCAAAATCTAAAAGCCAGGGGAATGGAGGAAGACAACATTCCAGGCAGAAGCCAGGAAGATTCCACTAAACCAGGGGTTCCAGAAGTGCGGTCCTGAACCAGCAGTATCACCACCATCGAATTAAAATGCAAATTCTATTCTAGGGCCCAACCCTAAACCTGCTGAATCAGGAACTGTGGGGGTGGGGCCCTCCAGGTAAGTCTGAAGCAGTGGTTAGAGAAGGACACACTAAACCATAAAAAAAGTATTTGCATTTACAAAGGGACTGAGAGGTTGGGGGTGGCTGGCCAGGTTGAGAGGTCCACTGGTTCCCCAGATGTCTGAGATCCCTTCAGTGGGAGGGATCCAGGAAGATAAGGCCACCCCCACTTACAAGGTAGCCAGCTCCAGCTGAACTTTCTGCATAGGTCCTGTCCCTCTGTCTGTGCAAAAGTCGCCTCAGCTGATGCTGAAACTCACTCTCTAAACCAAAAACATCTTAAGAGCAAAGGCTGGGCAAAGACAAGGCCTTCTCACTCAGAGAGAGGGTCCCCTGGGCACAAGTGCCAACTCCCCTGAGCAGCAATCAAGTATTTTAATATGTATATAGGGTTTCTAGACGGATGTTGAGAAAATTCTGTTCTTCTGTTGAGAATTGGATCAGAGACAAAATTTATGATATGGTTAAACATATTCCCAGTCCCTTCTTCCTGGTACTCTAGTCAAAATGATCTTTAATACAAATAGTCTTTATCCAAAAAAGGAATAACAGAAGCTATGCAAAGAGATAAGGCCAACCATCAGAGATAGGGGGAAGGGGAGCTTTAGAAAAGATAAAAGCCAAATGGTTTCCCCTACCCACCCCTGATCACTGCTCCCTTTCCAACTGGGCTACCAACAAGGGGAGACAGAGAAAAAATGGAAGGCAGTCAAGAGGCTTTAAATAATGTGCTGCCCAATATAGTAGCCACTAACCATCTGTGGCTATTTCAATTAATTAGAATTTCAAAAAATTAAAAGTTCACTTTCTCAGTCACACTAGCCACATTTCAAATGCTCGATGCTACAGGTGGCTTATGGCTACCATATTGCGCGAGGCAGATAAAGAACAATGTGACCATTGCAAAAAGTTCTGTTGGACAGTGCTGAGTTAGAAGAACCTACGCCTCTTTAAAAGTGGGGAAGAGGACACCATATGCTTCCTTAATTAGAATACTATCTTTCTGTTAGCTGATGATCTAAAGATAAGATGCTGGGAGAAAGAGCTAACACCTTCCTGCTATAATAAAAGGGTTCAAAGGGCACATTTTATGAAGTTAGAAAGGTTTTTTTTTTTTTTTCCTTATTGGCCTGAAAATCTGATCACTTCCCTTCCCATTAATACACTTTAAAAATCTAAAGTGACTGCTATTACAATTTGTAATTCACTGTTTTCAAGTGGAAGTTCATGCACTAGAAGGCAGGTTTCCCCCAGGGACCTGCACTGCCCAGGTTCACAGATCTTCAAAAACCTTTGATGGCTTGTGGCTTGGTGATTTTGTTTTGGTTTTAACTAAGCTTTGTCTTTAAAATCTATTTGTTTTCCTCCAGTTAAAAGACTGATCCCTAAAATACAGGGAAAAGAGTACCAGTAATTCTACCACTGTGAATTTCCTTCCAGTCTTTTTACCATGTTGTTTTCTGCTGCTTTTAGATATAATATTATTTCCCTTCCTGAGGGTGAAATAAACATCTGTTTCCTTCTAGTTTTCTTTATGTTTAATTTTTATGTAGAATTTTTCCCATTTATTCAAAACATTTTTAATATCACAAGTTTTTCTCAGGTGGAACTTTTTTTTATATGCTTTCTTTAAAAAAAAAAATGGATGAAAACATTTTATTTATATATACTGGAAATAGTGACAACCTCGGTAGAGCTCAAATGCCCACAGTCCCAGGAATTCAGCCTCCCTTCTCCGACCCTAGCATTAAAACAAGGAAAATGGGTTTACCCTCGGGCCACCCCCAAAGACATATAAAGGGTCTAAAAATATCTGCCCCACGTGTTCTACTCATCGTCCACAATTCCTTTCCCAGGAGGGCCCGATGTGGTGGGAAGAATGGCGCACGAGGAGTAAGAAGGCTCCACCTTTTCTCAGCCCTGAGGCCTGAGAGGTGACCACATCTTTCTCGGATTTCATCTCCTCCATTCACTCTTTTACTGAGTACATGCTGAGCACAACATACAGTGGGAATAGCCAGTACTCAAGCTGAGCGTGATCCCTATAGCTGTACCAGTATCCAGAAATGGCTTCAATGACTCCTATCCATGGACTGAGAGCAGCTGAGAAGGAGCAGAAAGAAAGTCCCAAGGGAAGTTCTTGGACAGCAGGTGAAAGGGGATAGATACCAGTTTCCCTGGACATCCAAAGGCAGAGAATAATGGTTGGACCTGTGGCTGTCAACCACCAACGGGCCAGATACTTCTGGGGCAGTGGTAGTGAGTCCCTCTCTGCGGGAGGGATCTCCAGGGGAAAATCTTGAGAGGGAGAGCCTCCAAAGGGCCTACCTCACAGGATCTCACATCTGCAGGGGTACCAACCCCTTCGGGAAGCTCCTCTTACTCTGTAAGCAAGGGCAGGTAGCAGAGACCCAGAACCACCACAGTGCCTAATTCCAGGGGGCACCACTCATGTGGACCCCATCACACCGCCTACAAAGTGGGTGGAACTGCCCAGAGTTGTACAGACACAGGCTCTGGTCACATGGATCTGGCTTTGTGTCTTGCCTCTGGCCCTTCCCTGTGATCTAAGGCCAAGTTGCTCAATCTTTCAATGCCCAATCCCATATCTATAAAATGGAGATAATAGGAGTACCCAGCCTCATAGGGCTCCTATGAGGATAAAATGAGGAAATTCATAAAAGTGCTTTTGCTCAGCCTGACACACAATAGGTCACTGAGTAACAGCTCCTTCTCCAGATGGTTACTCATCCCCTTCAATAGAACATTACTACTTTCAGAGGCCTGGGCGGGGTGGGGTTTTAAGCCCTGGAGGGGAAGGGGCTGAACTTTGCTTCCCAGCAAGGATCACTGCCCAGTGCACAACAGGTGCTCAGTACATGTCTGGAGACTATCTCGATGGCAAGTCCACCCTCACTCATACTGTTCTATTACTGAGAAGATTCTTACTTGGATTTCCCATTTCTTCTCTATCCACTCCTTTGATTGTGTAGATTCTGAGTGCAAAGCGTGGCCCTAGAAGCCACCAAGATATGGAAATGACTAAGCACGATTTGGGGCCAAAGTGGAAGCGCACAGTGCTTGCTGCAGTGCCAGGTGGGACAGACCCCCTCAAAGCTGGATTTTGGTATTTTCTCGACAGGCTCCCGTCCCTGTGTGCAAAAGCCTCTTCTGTTTTAGACAGTCAAGAAGAGAAAAAATAACTACAAAGGCAAAAGGGCAGGTTCCATTTTCATGCGATGTTATAATAACAACTGTGAGTCAAAAGGGGTTGTAGAGTGACCACAGTGGCAGGTGGCAGTGTCAAATCACAATCGTGTATTCTGCTGACTCGCCACTCATCGGCACCACTAACGAGCGGGTGTCCAGGAGTGCGGCCCAGCCTCCTGACTACAAGCCTTCCTCAGTTACCAGCACATGCAAGCAGCCCTCAAAAGAAGCTAAACCGAAATACCTCCTGCTGTAGCACAGCCAGACCTCGGGGCCTCGCAACATCCTTCCTGCTCTCTGGCCCTTCCTGCTCACCTTTCCTGATAAGAGGCCTCCCCACCCAGCCTCCAGGCATGGAGGGGGGTCACCACGCAGAGAAAGGCCAGGAACTCCAAGCCTCAGCCAGGGTCTCCCTCCCTCCAGACCACAAGGGAGAAGCAGCATCTGCTCCCATGGGGCCCAGAGCCCCTGTGGACACCCTGAGAGCAGGGTCGGACCTGGGTGCCGCTGCCTCGCATGAGGTCCTCGGGGATGGCGTAGATCTGGTTCTCCATCTCGACCTTCTGGAGCCCATTGTCCGTTACTCTCACCCGAAGGACGCGGAAATTAGTCCCTCCAAGGTCTAGAGCCAGGAACTCTCCGTGTTCTGCAGATAGGAATGGCCACTATTAGTTTGGAAAAGACAAAATCAAACGGCTTCACAGAGAGCAACACTTAAAACTCTTGCCATAAACACTAAATTCTTAAAACCCGCTGAGTCTTTAAAACACATGAGACCATAATTACTGGTGATGGGTGACCAGTGGATCTTAATTTCTCCATACACATTTAAGTATTGTCTGAGTATTTTTCTTAACGCTAAGCACTTTTATATTACTTTTAGAATTCACATCAACAATGAGATAGTTTCACATGTGATGGTGGGGCACCCACCCCCTCATAGAGCTGACTGTTTCCCAGGGGCTTTCAGCCAAGTCCCCATCAAGCTCATGGGGCCCATCAAGCTCTGAGCCAGGAGTCTATGCCTCTGTTTTGTTCTTCATGCCCCCAGGACACCCAGCACGCTGCTACAGGCCTGTGGGCCCCTGGGCCTTCTGCCAAATTGTGATCTCTGTACAAAATTTACTCTTAATGTTCACATATAGTGATAGCAATGGCCTATGGCAAGATGAGAGCATCACGTGATGGAGCAAACTGGGGTCCAAATGGCTATAAATTAAGAGACCTGGCTAATAAGCTAAGCAGGTGCCCCTCAAAACGATCCCAGGCTTATTGAAATGTGAAAGAATGTTGACTCAAGAGTACGTAAGACGAGTGTCAGGCCAGTCGGCCGTTGCACTCAGACAAGCCACAAAGCTGGAGCAGAGAGGGGAGAGTGAAATTCCACAGACACAAGTGGGTCAAGATCTTCAGGTGTCACCAGGAAGATAAAGTTCCCTCACCTCCAGGAAACAAGCGGGGCAGATAGAAAACATCCAGGTTCTAGACAGTAATATATAGCTGGCTGCAGGGACATGCTCCATTGTGTGGCAAGGAATGAAAGTGCTGAAGAAGTGCAGAGGCCACAGCCAGGGCTGGGGGAGGAAGTGGGCTCGCCCCCTCCACAGTCTCCTCGATCAGTAATGGCTCCATCAGTCTTCTACTGCCCGGCTGCACACCTTCTCAAAGGACACAGGGTTATTTCCTGGGGGATTCACTTACTAGCATGTTTGTCACCATCAGCCCTTTTCCCAATGGGAGACTGCCGCTGAAGTAAGGCGGAATGGATCAGAGGATCGGGGAAATGCTGACCAAATGAACCATCCAGGGTTTATTCTGTGCCCAGGTCCCCTCGGCAGCTCTAACTCTCAAAGCCCTGAGAAAAGCCACGACTGCCTGGTCTCTGAGAGAACTCCCCACAGCCTATACAATCTAGAGAGGCAAATTGGGGCACACATCACCCACCCGAGATTCCATGGGGACTTGCCTCCACGCAGCCGTGGTCTGGTGGTCCGATATACAGAGACTGGCTCTGAGCTCACATCGCCTGTGTCAGAACTTGGCCACTTCTTGGTTTGGCAAGTTCCTGAGCCAGTGAGGCTCAGATGCCACATCTCTAAAATGGGAACATCATACCTTGTGCAGTTGTTGTGAGGGAAAAGCTAGAAAATATGCCCCAGGGACCCAGCTCAGTACCAAGAACTTAGGCCCCACTCAATAAATAAAAGAAACTTTCCATCCAGGCTCTCAGCAAACACTGCCCAATGCCCACACTTGAGCCTTCCAGGCCCAGTGTTAGGGCCGCCTATCGGACTGAAAAGCAAAATCAACATTGCCAGGGGAGATTAAGGGACCTGTCCAAGAAAAGCCATTGGAATCTGCTCCAGTGGCTTCAGCATTCCTCCGCAGGGGTACGGATTTTCCCTTCCCTCCTTGGCATCTGAAGGTCCCCCTCCCCGCCCCACTAGCTACAGTTGTTAGACAGCTGGGGCAACCTCAACCCCACAGAGGGTAGCTCTGCCCATCTCGTGGCCATGAGCGACTTTTCCAGGCATTCCGGTGCTGAGCCCCCCGGGGTAGTGGGACCTCAGCCAGATAGAAGGAAAAGCTGTGTGGCGGTTGTCATGAGGGATAAAAAGGAAAATCAAAGATGAACTGCCTGCATCAGCGCTCTGCAGCGCAGGGCACATGCAATCCGCTGAATCGGCGACCACGGGGGGTCGAGGCGGCTGAGGCTGCCCCTGGTTGGTCACGATTCAAGCCCAGTCCAGCTCAATTCACTGGAGGGACACTGCTCCATCAAGAATGGTGGTTCTGCAGTAGTATTTTCTGATGGAATGAAGAGAATCCACAAATTAAGTACTACTGATAATTCTGTTCCCAGGGGAGAATGTCATCTCTCCTTTCAGCCTCTGCCGGAACCGATATCACGCTGCATCCCACCCACTGGCACCCCCTCCACAAACACGTGGACTACCATAGCCAGAAACGATATTCTTTCCACAGCCCACAACCTCTGAGGCAGGCCCAGCACCATGATTCCTGGAGCTAAAGCTTAAGGTGACTCCTTAGGATGGTAAACAGATCCCTCTCCTAGGGCCAACCTCCATGCCATGTGTGAGGGGCCCCCAAAAAGCAGCCGCTAAGAGCTGGACCTTAGAGACGGGGTGGGCAGGCTTTAAATTCCAGCACAGCTGCTTCACTACCTGTGTGGCCTCGCTGAGCATGTCACCTCACCTGTAGAACAGGAGCTCAATGCTGACTTCTCCTGGGGATCATGAGGCTTTCATGAAATACGGAAAATGTTATATGTGAATACGTGGGTACACAGTAAGTCGTCAATTACTGGCATCGCTGTCATTATTCCTTTGTTTGATTGTGCAGTTCCCCTCCAGTTCTTCTCAGCCCCTCTAATCTCTACCCACTCCTACTCTTACTCCAGGCCCAAGTCTTGTCTCCACTGTGAACCTTCTGGGACATTCCAGAAGCCTGGAGCAGACAGTGCATGTGTGCGTGATGGTGCATGAAGGAGGATGGCATATATGGACCTGGGACACTCGCACTGGTCAGGGAGGAGTGAGGCTCTGGGATAGGAAACCATGCCAATGCAGGTTTGTTTCTCAAGTACACAACCAGTGTCAGAGGTCCAGAGACCATTCTGCTGAGTGACTACAGCTGGTATTTGAGAGAATGTATTAAGAAAACATCTCCGATTGCATTTCCTCATTGTTAAACAAAATGTTTGCGTGCCAACTGTGGAATGAGATCGTAAGGTCAGAGGTAAGGTTTCTCTTATTG
This sequence comes from Pteropus vampyrus, assembly GCF_000151845.1. Taxonomy (NCBI): domain Eukaryota; kingdom Metazoa; phylum Chordata; class Mammalia; order Chiroptera; family Pteropodidae; genus Pteropus; species Pteropus vampyrus. The sequence continues at coordinate 6,370,123 of NW_011888818.1, forward strand.
TTAAGCATGCTATTATATCTGGAAAACAATTTTAACTTTTTAAAAATAACAAAACACAAATATCTGGTAAGAAGAAGTTCAAACAGTACTGAAGTGGACAAAATTAAAAGCAAACATCTTCATGCCCTGAAAGTAACCACAATTGATGTTTATTGGGTGCCCTTAGATGTATTTATTAAGACAAGGAAGGTTGTTACACTGAAGCATTCCAAGAAAGGGGTTTAAATTTAAATCTCTGGTTGTAAGGATGTGTTTTTTAATTTGGAAGATTTCGCCACCAAATTATCTTCCTAAAAGTTCTCACTAATTTCCATACAGACCAGCAGGTGGAATTCACTCTCACCAGTGTCTCTTGTTAGGTAGTGATCAATCTTTGTCAACCTCCTAGGTCGAAGTGGTATCTCATTTTAAAGTTTGGGTTTTTTCCTTTGTATAAGGCTAGACGTTTTGAATTATTAACTAATCTTTTTAATTCCTTGTTCTGTGAATTTTCTACTCACATCTTTGCCTTTTAAGAAAATACTGTTTTCTTAATAACCTAAAAGGGCTCTTTGTATATTAAATAAAATAGTTTCGTTGGTCGTATATTTGCAATTATTTTTTTTTCCAGTTGGACATTTGTCTTTTAATTTTGTTTGTGGTATTTTTGCCATACAGAAATATGTAATTTTTATATTGTCAAAATATTGATGGTCTCTGGGTTTTATGTTGCGTCCCAAGAAATTCTGAAGATGACATTAGTTTATCACCCTTCCTAAATATCTCCAATTCCTCCTAATGTGGTCACCACCACTGCTTAAATAAAGGAAGCAAGGTTTCACCATAGGTATATATAAAAGATCAAATTCATCTTCTACTTTATGTAATTTTTTTGAAAAATGAAGCCCAGAATACAGTCTTCATCTCTCTGTCCCTGTCAGAGAGTTCGGACTTTTCCTCACTGATGTCTGGATTACCGTGATCATAAAACAACGGAAGACAGAGGTAAGTGAGAGAGATTTAGTAGATTAAGGCTCAACGTGCAGATGTTTTTAACAGAAGAGAAACGAACATTTGTTTAGCGGTGGTCACTTTGTTTACAAACATGATTTCATTAATCCTCAACAATCATGCGGGGCATTACAATCCCAGATTTGCAGATAACAAAACCAATATCCAGAGCCAGGTTTGGCTCTCCAGCAAAGCTATCTACTGCCATGACCAAGGAGGCTGCTCATGGAAATGTTATAAATCCTTAAATAAGGAATTCTTCGCCAGCAACGTCAAGTACATAAAATAAAACCCAGAAGTCATCAGCAGCCTCCGAGTTGGCAGAGGAAGTGACATCATGGTTCACAAGTTGAGTCATTTGGTTAAGGTCATACAGGAGTCAATGACTACTGGGTTTGAACCCAAGTTCATGTGGCCCCAAAGCCCATGCCTGTCTCACTGCACCACACCCACATCTCTTATGGTCCTGGTTCCTGGAAGCTAAGGATGACCTGGTATCGAATCCAGGATAGAAGCAAATAAGCCATTAAGTGGTGAAAAAGAAAGCAAAGTTGCTCTAATCTTTATCAGTAACTGCAGCCCATTCCCTTGGGCCGACTGAATGGCTCTTAGACTTGAGTGGGAGGTAGCAGACACACATCCACTGGCAAGAGGTGACATACGTCTTCTTCTCCTGAAAGGTTCTTCCCAGAGGAACCCAGACCTACTAAAGCTTATTGATGCAGGCTTTTCCGGTAGCCACAAATAGTTGCCATTTCATGCAATTATACCAAACTTCTGTTCCCACCTTACTGGAAACTCTCCAGTAAGCCCTCTACTGAAGGTCCTCCTAATTAAAAGCAATCCCTTTCAAAAATAGATAAGAAAAGGGGTACTAATCCTCTACTAAAAGAAAACAGGAGGAAAAGAAGTGATGCTGGCCCACGGTTAAGACCAGCCTCCATCAAATTGCCCAACAGTTAAGATTAAGATTATTAGTTGGTTTGCTGACTCATTTTCCATCCTGAACTACCAATCTTCCCACTTTCAGTGACACTCTTATCAAATACATAAGGTTGGCAAGATAAAGGGGTTTCAGTTTCTCCTGGGAACTCACCTGTCTCTGAAGAGGACTCAAATGACATTTCACTAACCGCCTACACATGATAGTCACCATCATCTCAGTTGATGTGGCAGTGATGTATTTGAGCAGGGCATAGCAGGTGGCTTGGTACCTGACAATGTCCAGGCAATTTTTGAGGTGAGGGGCGAGGGCCAGTTGAATTTTCCAACAGGGTCTATTTTCAATCATTAAGTGCTTGCCACTAATTAAAATAGATCTCCACCTGTTCCTCTCATCAGGCACTCACAGCAGCGTGCCAACCAGGGCTCTAAGAGTGACTTGCAAACAGGTTTGTTTCGATTTTGTATTTGTAAGCAGCAGTGCCCTTTCGTCGAAGGCAACTGCGTTCAGAAGTGGCAGTGTCCTGCCTGGTTAAGGCTGGAAGATTAAATGGACTTCTTCAGAACCACAAGCTCCAGAAAGCCTCCTTTTAAACAAATGGCTTTTACGCAGCATTTCCAGAATTCTGGAGATCCTTGAAGGTGGCAATTTCTGCCCTCGGTGAGGGTTAAGGGAGACCATTCAAGGAATGGCCTCACCTCCCACATCCTCATGTCCAATTTTATTTCTTTCTCCTACTCTTAACTGTCTTACAGATGGCATTCGTCATAAAAGATTGCATTCTGTTTAAAAGTTGACAGTGGGGTCTACTACTTTAAAAATGTTTTTAAAATCACTATTTTGAGAGTCAAACACTGAATCTGTTATCTGTTCTAGGACAGGCCAACCAAATACTTCCCATTCTGTGATTAGTTATTTTAACACTGAGCATCGAAGACAGTTGCTAAAATCTTCTTAGCTGCCTGGTGCTGTAGACGACCTAGTCCCTGACTGGACAGCGAGAAAGGGAGCAGTGAGAAGCACTGTGGCAAGTTCCAGGATAGGAGTGTTATAAAAGGAATGATTGTTTCTGCTTGGATAAGGAAGGCTTCCCCAGAGGCATCAGGAGATGGCCAGGTCTTAGTGGATGGGTATAAAGTTGTCTGCCAGAGAAAAGGAAACATATAGAAGTTTGTGGTATGCTCAAGAAATGACACGTCAGGGGTCCTAAGACATGGCTGTGAGAACGCAGTAAACGCCAATGCCAAGAACTTAGGTGCCCTCAAAGGGACCTGCCCTTATCTACCCTGCAAGAGCAAGATTGTTTCCAGGGGCCCCAGAAGACTGCACTGAACATTCTGGTCTTCTTCCATGGAGTGGCTCTGTTTATCCTTTAGTTTTCAAGTACCTGCTAGAACACCATGATGGACTGCTCTAAGAATGTACAGCATGGATTCCAATTGAGAGAACTAAAAAGATAAATCTCTAGGTCCCGGGTAGGTAATACAGCAAAACTAACTTTGCCAGACACAGCTTTCAAGTCGTGTGTTTCCCATATACCTGGAACCACCACAGTCACCACCACATCTGGCAGCCTTTTTAATCTCTAAGTTCCCAGCTACTCCTTTGAAACACAATGCCAGTCTCCACTCAATAGCTCAGAAATAAAGTAACTCCATATTATTTAAAGTAGCAAGTCACAGTTAATGCTGGTGTCTGGTACAGTCAAGGAATGGGGAAATCTGATCTTCTATGTCATTGGTTTTCAAACTATTTTAAGCAACAGGACGCCAAATGCCAAAATGTAGAAGTAGAGAAACGCAGAGCTGCTCTGATTGAAGGAAGGGGACTGGAGGGCACAAACACATTGTAAGTACCCCACAAAAGCATCCAGAACACCACTGGAAAGCACTGTCCTGGTACTTTAGTTTCTTAAGTTCAAAGTATGTGCCAATCACAGAGAGGTGCTACATTAGCTCTATAGATGCGAAATCTCTCTTTCAAGGATTAAACACATTATTATGTTTAATACTATGTAGGTGGCTGAGTGTGTTAAGATTTTCAGGCAGGAAGGCCTGGTTTCAAATCCCATTTTAACGTATATTAGCCATATGATTTCGAATAAATTATTAGAAATCTGATACTCAGATTTCATCATCTGCTAAAAAGGGATAGTAATAACCTCCTGTCCAGCTAGCACCTCCCACTCCAATCCCCAGGACACAGATACACACACACAGTTTTTGGTAAAAATTCAATGCAATGAATGCATAAGGTGTTTGGCACAATGCCTGGTGCATGTAAATGTTTAATAAACTCTAGCTACTGCTATATGGAGACCATTTGTCAACATGATCTTCAGTTTATATTGTAGGCACCATATAAACTCACTTAGGAACTTGCGTGTGTGCTATTGATCTGTCTCCATTGCCTGGGTGTTGATATAATGCTGAGCAACGAAGATAAGGGCTCCTTTCAGGGTTTTATCAGCTTCCAAGCAATCTAACACCAGCCTAGTTTCTCTATCATATCATGTGCTTACATTATATGACCCATGTCATTCTGTAATCATTTTATCTGTGTAAGCCTTATCTCTCAGGACAATTTTCACTCTTCAACAGCAGGGCACAAGGTAGCTCAGCACACTGCTGCCCCACAGAGGACCAGCCTCAGAGGGGTCTCTATTGAACAAGCCGAACAGCTAGGCCTGAGTTACTAACAGAAGGATCAATTCATTGCGCTAGCCGTGTGTGCATATGTGGGAGGAGGGGTAGATAGATAAGCAATAAAATGCCCCATAGTGGTGTGCCTAAGTGCCTTGGCGCACAGCTGGCTGGGTTTAAATATCAACACTTCCATTTGCTTATTACTAAATGACTTTGGGCAAGTTGCCTAATCTCTCTAACTTTAGTTTCTTTTTCTATAGAATGGCGTTCAAAGTGCCTAGCACTGGGTCACTGTGAGAATTAATGAGATGA
>NW_011888818.1:6375467-6378077 GCF_000151845.1 Pteropus vampyrus
ACCCATATTTATGATCTTTTAAAAAAGACAATAATGATTTGCTATAGAAATTTTCATTCAGCAACACGAGTTCATGTAAACTATGAATCTTATGGCCATGGAGTCAAGACTACCTAAGCTTAAATCCCAGCTCTGCCACTAACTGGCCACAGGTGACCTTGGCAATAATCACCAACCCCTCCTTTAGCCTCAGTTGCCTTATTTTTAAATCGGGAATGTCTCTCTTGTATATATAGTTTGCATGGAGAGTAAAACAGATTATTTAGGTAAACAGCCTAGTACAGACATCGTGGGTGCCCATTAAATGGTGTCAATTATTCCCGCATTTCCTCTTAAGATGATACTGTCCTCTGAAAGCCAGATCCCTGTGATATGGTCAGCCCGACAGGACTGTGGTTAGGGCTGGCGCCGCAATCACTTGCATAGCCAGCTTAGGTTAGGGCTGCCTACAGAGAGATCAAGATACTGAGATTTCTGGCTGATACAAATCAACGCTTTCCTTACTCAACTCTGCACTGCCAAAAACAAAAGTGGGGGGGGGCAGGGGGAGTTTACAGACAACAAATACTGGTGATATGGGACAAGTGGAACTCTCATTCATCATTGGTGGGATTCTAAAACAGCTCAGCCACTTTGGGAAAAGGTCTGGAAGTTTCTTATCAATTAAACACATCCCAAATTCTATGACCCAGAAATTCCACTCCTAGTTATTTAACCAAGAAAATGAAACAAATGAAAGCAAGTACCCACAAAGAGGACATTCTCATGCAAGAATGCTTATAGCAGCTTTAGTCATAATAGGCAAAAACTAGATACAGACCAGGTGTCTGTCAATGTTCATGTCATATAGCAGGGGTCCCCAATTCCCCTACCCCTCCACGCTGGGGCCACACAGGAGATGAACTGCAGGCTGAAGACAGTGAAGCTTCATCTGTATTTGCAGCCGCTCCCCAGCACTAGCATCACTGCCTCAGCTCCACCTCATATCATCAGGCATTGGATTCTCACAGGAGCACCAGTCCCTGGTGCCAAAAAGGTTGGGGACCACTGTCATATAGGATTCCAACCATACCATGGAATCAGCACCCAAAAAGGAACAAATTATTTATATAGCATGGATAAAGCCCATATTATGATGGATAAGCAAAGCCTTACTTAAAGAGAAAATACTGTACAATTGGATTTATGGAATAACCTAGAACAAGCAAAACTAAGACACGTGGACAATTTTAAATGGTGATTGCTTCTCAGGGTTAGAGACAGAGACTGCCTAGGAAGGAGCACGAGGGAAACTCCTGGGCTAACGGTTAATGTTCTCCATTTGATGGGGGCTCTGTATTAAACAGGCATATGTACTTGTCAATTCATCGGGTGATTTGTCATCTCATTGTATGAAGTTTTACATCAGAAGAAAAAAGACCAAATATTGAACTCTAGTTAATAAACTGCATGTTAAAGTTTTAAGGTTGAACCGATTTCTGCACTTTACTTTGTAATGAAAAGCCTCAAAAAAAAAATAAGACAGACTGGTTGGTAGAAGGATGGAGGAGTGTGATAAAGCAAACCTAGTAAATACCAATGTAGAATCTGGGGAGTCCATATTTGGATGTTCATTACTCAGTTCTTTCAACTTTTTAAAACTGTTTGGGGGAAAACAAAAACCAAATAGGGCGCATTTTATATACATACCTTGGCTGACACCAAAGTCAGTCAACTCAGTAAGATATTCTTAGACCATTTATATACACGTCATTTTGATCTGTGCCAGCTATGTTTATTTGCACTGAGTGGTCCACACGTCTATGCAGCGTAGGTATTTGGAATCAGCCCACAGGTGGCTCAGAGGCTGCTGATATGCTCTTCCTTCTCACAGTGAACTCAAATTATCATTTGGAGGTTCGTTTTTCTTCGGTGTAATGGAGGCCTCCATCATAAATGGATGGCCTGAAACTTCTTGACATCTCTCCCACATTTTCTACTGGGACTTGGATGACCATTAGATAGCTAGCACCTGTATAAAAAGAGCTGGGACCTGGTCCTCGCTCCAAAAATGCAGGGTTTGGTGATGGGGATAAACCCTCAGACCTGTTCCTCCCTCCAAAAGGACCTTAGGAGGCTCACTGACCCTCTCTTGAGAAAATGATGCTGGACGTGCCTCTTGCTGTGTGGTGGGCTGGGCTACATAGGACTGTATTTATAACATACATAAAAATGTAATATATTTGACTCTCCTTTAATTCTCAGTTAGCACACCCTGTTTCCTCTTTTTATAAATGAGGAAATGGAGGACTGGGGCCAAAATGAACTCCTCTAAAGCCCGCAGCTTGAATTAAACCCCATTTAAACCTAGAATTCTGATCTTCACCCCTCACCACAACTGCCCTGAAAACACCTCTCATCCCTGGCAAGAAGCAGCCAATTTTACAGATCCATGTCTAAGACAAGACAAGATGAGGATTATTGAAGCAGTGGCTTTCCAATTACAAGCTGAAAAAAATTTAAGGGGTGCTGACTAGCAATTTTTAAAAACCGGAATTAGAAAGTAATTAGAAATTAAAATTAGAAATTAGAAAGTAATAGATCTGAATGCATCACATTTAAGAATAAACA
>NW_011888818.1:6378127-6383380 GCF_000151845.1 Pteropus vampyrus
GAATAACCTAGAACAAGCAAAACTAAGACACGTGGACAATTTTAAATGGTGATTGCTTCTCAGGGTTAGAGACAGAGACTGCCTAGGAAGGAGCACGAGGGAAACTCCTGGGCTAACGGTTAATGTTCTCCATTTGATGGGGGCTCTGTATTAAACAGGCATATGTACTTGTCAATTCATCGGGTGATTTGTCATCTCATTGTATGAAGTTTTACATCAGAAGAAAAAAGACCAAATATTGAACTCTAGTTAATAAACTGCATGTTAAAGTTTTAAGGTTGAACCGATTTCTGCACTTTACTTTGTAATGAAAAGCCTCAAAAAAAAAATAAGACAGACTGGTTGGTAGAAGGATGGAGGAGTGTGATAAAGCAAACCTAGTTAATACCAATGTAGAATCTGGGGAGTCCATATTTGGATGTTCATTACTCAGTTCTTTCAACTTTTTAAAACTGTTTGGGGGAAAACAAAAACCAAATAGGGCGCATTTTATATACATACCTTGGCTGACACCAAAGTCAGTCAACTCAGTAAGATATTCTTAGACCATTTATATACACGTCATTTTGATCTGTGCCAGCTATGTTTATTTGCACTGAGTGGTCCACACGTCTATGCAGCGTAGGTATTTGGAATCAGCCCACAGGTGGCTCAGAGGCTGCTGATATGCTCTTCCTTCTCACAGTGAACTCAAATTATCATTTGGAGGTTCGTTTTTCTTCGGTGTAATGGAGGCCTCCATCATAAATGGATGGCCTGAAACTTCTTGACATCTCTCCCACATTTTCTACTGGGACTTGGATGACCATTAGATAGCTAGCACCTGTATAAAAAGAGCTGGGACCTGGTCCTCGCTCCAAAAATGCAGGGTTTGGTGATGGGGATAAACCCTCAGACCTGTTCCTCCCTCCAAAAGGACCTTAGGAGGCTCACTGACCCTCTCTTGAGAAAATGATGCTGGACGTGCCTCTTGCTGTGTGGTGGGCTGGGCTACATAGGACTGTATTTATAACATACACAAAAATGTAATATATTTGACTCTCCTTTAATTCTCAGTTAGCACACCCTGTTTCCTCTTTTTATAAATGAGGAAATGGAGGACTGGGGCCAAAATGAACTCCTCTAAAGCCCGCAGCTTGAATTAAACCCCATTTAAACCTAGAATTCTGATCTTCACCCCTCACCACAACTGCCCTGAAAACACCTCTCATCCCTGGCAAGAAGCAGCCAATTTTACAGATCCATGTCTAAGACAAGACAAGATGAGGATTATTGAAGCAGTGGCTTTCCAATTACAAGCTGAAAAAAATTTAAGGGGTGCTGACTAGCAATTTTTAAAAACCGGAATTAGAAAGTAATTAGAAATTAAAATTAGAAATTAGAAAGTAATAGATCTGAATGCATCACATTTAAGAATAAACACTGGTCCCTGAGATTTTTGTCAATTGTATATCAATACTTATACATATGGATTTCTTGCTGTGAGTATGTATGTAGTCCAGAAAAGTTATAGAGCCACCGATTTAAAGATTAGATCCCTCAAGATCAGAGGTTTAGATCCGAGGTTTAATTTCCCAGCTTTGAAAAGTAATCCTAAAGAGAAATGGGCTGAGAAAGGTTCTGAGTAAGGCCAGCGTGGAGTAGGCATCACTTAATCAAAAGCCTCCAGCCTGTGAGAGAGAATCACCAGAAACGGCAACAGAGCCTCGACTGTGGCCTGGGCCAAGAAGCGGATGCATCAGCAAGGCCCCATGGGCTGTGTGACCACCTCCAGGAGAAAGGCAACAGTCCCTGAACACTCTGCTCTCTCGGTCTCTCCTCGCAGCACTTTACTGGGGAACCAGTAACAAAGGAGAATTTTCATTTTTGATAGACTTTATCTATCGAAGCTTCCCTGGTCCTTGCTGCCATTCCATAACTCATAGCCCCAACAACAAAACGTAAGCTGGAAAGCCATGATGTTGACTTTTCAATTACATTACCTCATGTTCCCCTCTGCAGTTCCATTCTCTCCAGAAGCAGCCCCTATCATTTATCTGGTGTAGTTTTCCCAGTTTATATCCCACTAATCTTATGATGTTTGTGTCCCTAAGCATTGGAGAGCATTGCTCCAAGGGAGATTTTTAAATTTACATTCAACTACTATGAGGTTCATGTCCTTCTACAATTCTTCACTCATTGACTTTTAGAGGTACCCATATTTATATACGCTCATTTATATAATGTGTTGTATATAGTATTCCATCACATGGCTCTTCCATAAACTGTTCCCAATATGCTGTCATTATAAGCAACAATGCTATGAGCATTCTTGGACATGTCTCTTTGAGTTCATATGGAAGTTTGTTCAAGGTGTAGTTGGAAGTGGATCTGCTGAGTTATCAAATACACATATTTTCAACTTAACTAGTTATTGCCAACCTCACATCCCAGGATAACTAGTATCAACAGTTCAATATATGTGCTTGAGACTTTATACAAATGTGCATACGTATGTGCACACGCACATGTACAAATGACTTTGCAGTATATAAATACAGATAAGTCCATCTCATGCTTTAGGATGGGTTGCCGAGGACTGTTTGCTGCATTAATTTGACCAGTGCTCAATTGATGGACATTAGTGTTTTTCTCTCTTTACAGCATTCCAAGGAACTTAATGTGTAAATACACTAACACACTAGTTCTAGTAAACGTGCAGAACAGACTGGGACTGCAGGATCCACCTCTCATTTTACAAAGGAGAAAAGACTGAGTCCCAGAGAGCTGGCGTGAGGAGCTGGGCCACAGATCTCAAGCAAGTGAGGAACCAAGGGCAGGGGGCTGGGTTTCCTACAGTCTGATCTCCAGTTCTCTAGGGGACACTTGCTTTGCTTAAATGAATAAAACATTCAATACTCAGTCTTCCTTTTACACACCATCTCCATTTACACTGCAGAATTCGCAATTATATAGAGGCACTCTGGGTATCACTAAAGTCATGTAAAGTCTCACCACTTCTTCATGGAAAGGAGATCAGACAGACAAGTCCTGCCCCAGACCCTTCAGCCTCTGGCTCCTGTCCTCAGTCCAGGCAACTCATATTCAGAGGCCAAAAGCACACTTCCTGCTCCACCCTGGGGCAGAGGTGGGACTCAGACAGGCTCCCAGGACTCCCGCCTGAGATCAGGAAGGGAGACTCAATGACTACACAGTGTAGCAACGGGTACAAACTTCAAGAGGCAGAGGGAGCTCTCTGAGTCTCCAATGTCAGCAAAGCAACGAGAAGAAAAAAAGCCAGTCCCATAACTAGTTCTCTCCAGCAAACTTACTCACCTGCCTGTAATACAGGCCAGACATCTAAACCCAACCACCTTATTTCAAAAAAATCTTAGCTGAGCATGTGCTGTGTGCTCTGGTCATATGGCTCACACACACATAATGGATTGGGGCAGTCTTGATGCCTGATCTTTGGCATAGATGAGTTTAACTCCTGACTCAGCCTCTCATTAGCTGTGTGACCTTAGGCAAGCTATTGACCACCTAAGCTTCAAACTCATCTAAAAAAAATTCTAGATAAAATCGGTACCTACTTATTATCAGGTCTTGTGAAAAGTAAATGAGTTACCGCATCTAGGAGCTCAGAAAAGCCCTTACCCATAATATACACTTAGTAAATATTTAAGGTATTGGCTTTGTGCCTGAAATAAAGACAAGGTCCCAGTCTTAAGGGGCCGGTAAATTTATCAGAATGTCAAATAGAAACAACAGAAGCAGGTGTGGCTACAAGTCAGAGGAAGTGGCAGGTACAGTGTCAAGCTAGAGGGCATACAAGATGCCCAAGAAGTGAGGGAGGCCCCTCACCTCAGGAGCTCTTTGAAGGGCTGAGATACAATCAGAGAACAATCCTGAACAAGGTCACACCCTTGGTTCCAGGCTTGGTCCCAAGGCTTCGGCAAACACACATTTATTTTAAGAATCATAGGAAGGTACAAAGTCTTAGACAAACCAGGTCCCGCTGGCTCTCAGGCAGGTAAGCCTCAAGGACGTAGATGTGATGGAAATACTGAAGGCACACGGCGCATGAACAAGCCCAGTCCCATGATCGTCCCCAACCCCCATCCCCAGGACTTCTCTGCAGATGCCTCACTGGTAACTGGCTTCTTGGCTCTCTCTCCTCTCTCAGGTTCTCGAGCTCTGTGCTTCTGGACGCTCCACTGCCCTGGCAGCTGCTCCTTGGGCTCTTTCTTCAACCCTTTAGACGTGAGTAGCCGTCTCACACCCCTCACCCCTCACAGCCCCACAAATGCCTCATCTCTAAAATGGACAGTTATTGTGAGAGTTCAATGAAACTGGCTGTGTGAAAGCACTGATACAACTTAGCTCTGTTCTCTTCTCTGAGTATGTTGCCATCCCCAGGCAGCTGGCTCACTCAACATTCCGGCATCATCTTGGTTAGAATCCTGTCTCATCCCTGCCCACCACATCCCACCCAGGCCAAGGTCCCGTGCGATACCAGCCACCTATCGCTGCTCCTCCACTGTGCATATACTGCTGATACCCATTACACCAAGACAGTTCTGCTTGCACCCCTCAAAACCTTACAGTTACTCCCCAATGCTTACTGAAGGAAGACTAAACGTTTTAGGCAGGCATGCGATGCCTTCTGTGATCTAGTCCCAACCCACATAACTCCAGTCTCTACCATGGCTCTTTTATCCAGTTCAAGTCAATCCCTTGCTGGGTGGTTCACCATGAAATACGAATTCTAAATCCAGGTAAAGGGATTAGACACAGCTTGACAGGTTCTTATTGCACAACTTCAGAGCCTTTAATACCTTAATATGCACGTGGCTCTTCACACTCTCCCAAGCTTATCTGAACTTCTAACGCTTTTTTCATGGAGTTCAAAAACAATCTAGGACAACTGGTACGGCACTGATTCTCCATGAGGATTATAGAATGTGACAGTTAGGTGGGCCAGAGGCTGCCATGGCCCACCAGCTGTGACCGTCAGGCACGTCTATCGTTCATCACCATCACTGAGTGCAACCTCATCGGGACAGTAAAATCCTAAACTGAGAAAGGCAGCCTTTCTCAGCACAGGGATGGGAAACAAACGGCTGACAGCAATACCCCAGTCAGGCTGACAAGGATATACTTCTACCTTGACTGCCAAGGCTGTCCGCTTTCCCAGTCTTCCTGTCTATCCCATCTCATAGACTTCCATTAAATTCCTTATGTGCCTAACTTAGCCAGGGGTGGTGTCTGAGG
>NW_011888818.1:6383430-6391797 GCF_000151845.1 Pteropus vampyrus
GTGGCTACAAGTCAGAGGAAGTGGCAGGTACAGTGTCAAGCTAGAGGGCATACAAGATGCCCAAGAAGTGAGGGAGGCCCCTCACCTCAGGAGCTCTTTGAAGGGCTGAGATACAATCAGAGAACAATCCTGAACAAGGTCACACCCTTGGTTCCAGGCTTGGTCCCAAGGCTTCGGCAAACACACATTTATTTTAAGAATCATAGGAAGGTACAAAGTCTTAGACAAACCAGGTCCCGCTGGCTCTCAGGCAGGTAAGCCTCAAGGACGTAGATGTGATGGAAATACTGAAGGCACACGGCGCATGAACAAGCCCAGTCCCATGATCGTCCCCAACCCCCATCCCCAGGACTTCTCTGCAGATGCCTCACTGGTAACTGGCTTCTTGGCTCTCTCTCCTCTCTCAGGTTCTCGAGCTCTGTGCTTCTGGACGCTCCACTGCCCTGGCAGCTGCTCCTTGGGCTCTTTCTTCAACCCTTTAGACGTGAGTAGCCGTCTCACACCCCTCACCCCTCACAGCCCCACAAATGCCTCATCTCTAAAATGGACAGTTATTGTGAGAGTTCAATGAAACTGGCTGTGTGAAAGCACTGATACAACTTAGCTCTGTTCTCTTCTCTGAGTATGTTGCCATCCCCAGGCAGCTGGCTCACTCAACATTCCGGCATCATCTTGGTTAGAATCCTGTCTCATCCCTGCCCACCACATCCCACCCAGGCCAAGGTCCCGTGCGATACCAGCCACCTATCGCTGCTCCTCCACTGTGCATATACTGCTGATACCCATTACACCAAGACAGTTCTGCTTGCACCCCTCAAAACCTTACAGTTACTCCCCAATGCTTACTGAAGGAAGACTAAACGTTTTAGGCAGGCATGCGATGCCTTCTGTGATCTAGTCCCAACCCACATAACTCCAGTCTCTACCATGGCTCTTTTATCCAGTTCAAGTCAATCCCTTGCTGGGTGGTTCACCATGAAATACGAATTCTAAATCCAGGTAAAGGGATTAGACACAGCTTGACAGGTTCTTATTGCACAACTTCAGAGCCTTTAATACCTTAATATGCACGTGGCTCTTCACACTCTCCCAAGCTTATCTGAACTTCTAACGCTTTTTTCATGGAGTTCAAAAACAATCTAGGACAACTGGTACGGCACTGATTCTCCATGAGGATTATAGAATGTGACAGTTAGGTGGGCCAGAGGCTGCCATGGCCCACCAGCTGTGACCGTCAGGCACGTCTATCGTTCATCACCATCACTGAGTGCAACCTCATCGGGACAGTAAAATCCTAAACTGAGAAAGGCAGCCTTTCTCAGCACAGGGATGGGAAACAAACGGCTGACAGCAATACCCCAGTCAGGCTGACAAGGATATACTTCTACCTTGACTGCCAAGGCTGTCCGCTTTCCCAGTCTTCCTGTCTATCCCATCTCATAGACTTCCATTAAATTCCTTATGTGCCTAACTTAGCCAGGGGTGGTGTCTGAGGCTTCAAACCGAAGAACCTTCACTGATACACAGTTCTTTGGGTCCCTGAGCAAAGCCACCCAATCTCCCACCAGCAGTGGAGCAACCACTGATACACAGTTCTTTGGGTCCCTGAGCAAAGCCACCATCCCCCACCACCACCCTGCCACACAGTGCAAATACCTGTCCCGTCTGGAGTAGACCTCACGAAGGTGGGCAGCATTTTCACGGAAGCAGTGGGGTGGGTGGTGGCTCCAAGCCCTTTTTCCATCTCCTTGCGGAACCGCTTAGAGATCTCTAGAAGGGTCTCATCAGAAAGACGCATGTGGTAGAGATACTGGTCAACCTGCAAGACGGGGAAAAGAGGAGAGACCTGGAAGTTAAATAAAGTATGGTACGCATCTATGTCAGTCCTTCGAAAGAATAAAATCCGCTATGTACAAAAAGGTTATTATTTAAGATCATTTAACCAGAATCGATTTGACAGACCTTGTCTTTTAAAAGAAACTAAAAATTTTAATTAGAAAAATAGGTTGAATTTTTTTCCTGGAGAAGAGTAGACTAAAGGAAAGTGCTATCAGGGAAGAGGGGCGTTCTTTTCAGAAAGGTTGGATTTTCATGTCTAAAGCAACATCCCTTGAACCGGAGTTCCTTACTGACCCTCATTTCTTGTTCCTCCCCACGCCTCACCAGGCCAGTCAAGCCAACTCTGTCACCCCTCAGTCTAGGTCAAGCAGCCACCACCTCTTGCCTGGACTTACACAATTCCCAATTCCACTCCTACCTCTTCCCATCTATTCTCCACCCAAGCCAGGCTCTGCTATTCCCCTGCTTAAAACTTTTCAGTGGCTTTCCATCACGACCGAACCCCTTAGAAATCCCTACAAGGCCTTGTATGGTCTGGCTTCTCCCCATCTCATTGCATGCCTCTGCAGCCTATGCATACTCCATCTTTGGTTCAGTCCCCAACTCACCCAACTCGCCCTTCCCTGCCTCGGAGCCCATTCCCACGGGCCGCACAGCTCCTTAACCCACTCTTCATCTCCCACTGACCATCTGCCATCCGACTTCTTAGCAATCCTTCAGGCCTCTCTCCACAGAGGCTTTCTCTGATGCTCCCAATAAGACAATCAGGCCGCCCATTATTCTAAGAACTTGGACTTTCCCTTCACAACACCATCCACAATTTGTAAACATATATTTCTTAGTGTCCAAACAGAAGTACCAAGGGCAAGAAAAGCCATGTCTATTTGTTCACCCCTGAATCCCTGGAGCTTAGCACAGTGCCTGACACATAATAGAGGCTCGACATAAATAGTAATGCAGCCTCTCCTGTCCTCAGGGGTGGAGGCAGCTTTCTAGATAATTTCATCGATCTCGTTTCCAATATAAATTTACATGAGCTTTTTCCAGATTTAACACCAGGAGAAGGAGAAGCATCAGAAGTCCTCAGACAGTTTTCTTTCTTGGAAGCACCCATCTGTCCTAGCCATGGATATTCTCAGTTTTCTCTAGGAAGGAAAAAATCAGATAGAAATCCATCCAAGAAGGCACACATGTTTCCACAGTATCCCAGTTCTCAGCAGCAGTGTCCAGGACAGGCGAGGATGCTAGCCATGGAGGGTAGAGCTGGAGAGAATCAGGAACCTTGGGCCAGGCCCCAGCTGTGACCCCAAAGCATGAGGGCAGTGGTCCTCCCAGCCTCATCAGGAAACTGAAGGACAAGAAGCGACCCTAGTCTTCCCAGCCAAAACTCCAGGATTCCCAAGGGCAAAGCCTGGCTGATGACCACCACCACCAACCTCCTGGGGAAACAAAAGTCAGTACCCGCCCCTCTCTAGCCCTCACTCTTGTCCAGCTCTGATAAAGGAGCATAAATTTTTATTAGCTTTCCCAAACAAATGTCCTCTTTAATGTTATAGCCTAATATACTTTCCTGCATTTTGTGGGTCAGGTCTTTTTGCATTTTCTTTTAACTAAACTTGCAGGGTTGGGATTTCCAGAGGAATAGCAAAAGGTGTTTAATCCTTTAAGAAAAAGACAATCCCAGTGTCCTCCTTTGTGTCCCCTTACTCAATCTGCTCTCTTCCAGGCTTATCCTAAGGGCACACCCTTCCCTTTGGGACTATTTTGGCTCCAGTAGAATAATGAGATTGGCTCTCCTTGGATTGTTTCAAATATCCTGATCAGTACTAATCTTTCATCACTCCTCTACAATCCCAAAAGGTGAAAGATCAGAGTCTGGAGTAAAATGCTGAAAGCAGCTGTAAGCAAGGTGAAGGAGAGTCTGAGGAATAGGCCAGCTCCTCTCCACAACTGCCATGTGGTTACAATACAACAAAATCTGCAGACGCAATCCTCACATGGGGTGGGAAAGGGTCAAGTAGGAGCAGAAATGGTAAAGGCCCTCTCCCTCCCCAAAGGGCAGAGGAATCAGGCATGAAATTCTGAGTTTCCAATTTGCAGGAAAGAGGGTTTCCCAGTACTCCCTGTTGTCAGCGTTTACTAAAGAGCTGCCGCAGACTAAGTCCACCTGTCTAAATCAGGAAGAATCCAACCATCCAATATGTTTTCTAATTTTAGGCTCCTGGCACCTCACTCGCCTTGAGCCCACGGTCTACCTCAGCCTCCCAGGCTGTGGGGCACCATCCCCACCCCGAGCTGGATCGCCGATGTGGGTTTCCTTCAACACGAGGGAGCCGGAGTACTCCTGAGGAGGCCTGTCCTTCCTACACTGTTGTTTGAGGGTCCCCAGGAGGTTAAAGGGTACAGCTTTGGACAAGTCTCCTCTCCACTGCAGTGAGAGACAAATGGCTAGTGACCCTGGGGCCCAGGGCAACTTTAATCACTCCAGAGGCTGCTGTTTCAGATCCAGTGACAGCTGGGCTGGTCCAAGAATGCTGCCTCATGGCTGACACATCTTGGTGTGGATGTACAAAGTCCAGGACCACCAGATCGGAGGCCAGCACCAGGCCACATCCGGGAATAGCCCAAGACGTCCTCATGGGCAATAGTAACAGCAGCAAACCCTTACGTGGCACTGACCCTGTTCTCAAGGTTTTACACCCCACCCCTTAGCTCATTTAATTTTCACAGCAGCCCTGTGAAGGAGGTAGTGTTATAATCGCCTTTTACAAGGAGCACGGTAATGTGCCCAAAGTCACACAAAGGCAAAGGGTCAAGTTAGGATTAGAATAGGCAGCTGGCTCACTTGTGTTTGTTCACTCTGCTAGACGAATGCCCTTCTGTTGGACAACAGTGGCATCTAGGCAGGCCTGATGGCACTGAAGGACATTTGAGGTGGCCATGCCCATTAAAAGGCCATCTTCTCTTGCAGTCATCCCGGGACGCACACACGAAGGGTAAAAAGCGGCAGGATGACCAGTCTAGCCCAGCAAATCAAAAGGAAGCAGAGGCAGCAGATGTGTCTCTCGACATTATTGTGGGTTTGACACATGACGAAGTTATAGCGCCCACCTTACTACTTTCCCAAAGAGAAGAGAGGGCTGGAGCCTCACTGCCACCCACCCCCCACTCCACAGCTGGCTCTGAGT
The DNA here is from genome assembly GCF_000151845.1 of Pteropus vampyrus. NCBI lineage: Eukaryota > Metazoa > Chordata > Mammalia > Chiroptera > Pteropodidae > Pteropus > Pteropus vampyrus. Next base: position 6,388,458 of record NW_011888818.1, read on the forward strand.
CTTGCAAAGGAAGCAGAAGGGTTCCTGCATGGGAGAGCAGAGCCTGCACCACCTTCTTAAGAGGTTTTACCTCTTGGAGTGTGTGGTCACAGTCACGTACACACAAGAGTGAAGGAGGAGTGGCCACAATCTTACAGTGGCCATTCATGGTTTGACTTTGATGTTTAAAGTAAAAGCTGTGACAAGGCTTGCTGGAAATCCAGTTGATACTTTTCATCCTAAACCCTCAAAGACTCTAACAAGTAAAGAATTGGCATTTACTCAAGTCATGTTGTCCCTCACCCAAAAGATTATCATTATCTTTCAGTGTTCAACGACAGATGAAAATGATGATGATTGTTACGGTAGCTAAACGTTCACCAGACACCATCCTATGGCTTTACTGACTTGACCTCCATTGTTCTTTTGTAACAGGTCACATGGTGGTGAGGGGCAGAGCTAGAATTCACACTGAGGTGTATCTGGCTCTAAGACCAGGCCCTTGGGACCAGCACCCTCGCCTGGCCTATGGGCCCTCTTAGTTTGGGCAGGTGCTCTCTGCCCTGTGGCATCTTGGGTGACCCCAGGGCCTTGATTTCCTCTCCACCACATGAGACCAAGAGAAAGGATATGGAAAAGCTGTGAAAAATGCAACAGTAGCACCTTGGCCCAAACTTTCCCTCTTGCACAGTATGATGGTATATCCACCCCAAGTTTATCAGGGATAGTCAGGAAAGGATGGTTAATCCCCTAATGTCACATTTTCCTAAACATACCGTTGGGCCTACCTAGCCTTGGCCGGCACTGCTATGGTGGGGGAAGGGTGGCCAAGGGAGGCAGAAGTCAGAAGCAAGAAGCAGCCTCCATACAAAAACGGTTTTCCTGGAATGGGAAGGAAGTGAATGCACTTTGCAGAATCCTGCCAGCTGTCACCCACAAAGCAGCCAGAGAGGAGGAACGCCAGGCCCAAAGTCAGAGAAGAAAGTCATTTAAGAGATACCAATTGTACACGGAGCAGTAGGACAACGGCTGAAAAATACTTATTCTTAGAAAGGAAAGGCCCTAAGGAGAACGAGTCCAATCCCACTGAACACGAACAGAATTTGGGTTTCCCGAGTTTGTCTTTCTCACCCCAATAAGTCATTAGGCCTAGGTTTGAATGCTTCTACACATGACAGGCTCACTACTTCTCTAAATTGGTTAGCTTCTATTGTTGATCAGCTCTAGCTGCTACAAAGCTTTTCCTCAGTCTAAGATAAATCTACTTTCCTTTAACTTCTGTCTAGTCTCCATTCTGCCACTTGAATAAGAGTTCTCAAACCTGGCTGCACATCAGAACGACAATAGCTTTTAAAAAACATTAAGAATTCCAAGAATCCATTCCAGACTAGTCAAGCTGACACCTTTAGGGCTGTGTGTTCAAACATCTCCTCTCCTTGGGCTGGTATCTATCATGCCAATAATGTGATAATGGTGGGCTGTGTTCTGGTCAACACCTTTTAAGGTCATTTTTACCATGTTTCTGCTTGGGTCTTTGAAAGTTAGAAGTTAAGATATTAGGCAACATGTAAAATAATCCTGTGTTGATCCTGGGTGCTGGGAGTTGGAAAGACTAACCCTGTACTTCTTGGAAACTATCTATCAAAGCAGAATTATTCGGGCCAACCCACATTTCGTAGGTAGTGATAGTAATGCGTGGGCTGTGGCATCTGAAAAGTCGGTGTTCAAATAGTGGCTCTAGCATTCGTATAGGTGTGCAACACTAGGTGAGTAACTCTCCATCTGAGCTCCAGTTTCCTCCTGATAAAATGGAGGAAATAATAATATTCAAATTCTACCTTGACTATCTTAGCCCTGCACAATGGTGTCACTGGCATAATAAATGGGGTGACAAACTAAAGCTCTACATCGTCCCCCCCTTTCCTTTCCATCCCTTGTCCTCTTTTTCTCCTAGACTTCCCTTTAAATGCCACCCTTGGAGGGTCAAGAACGTTTCCTAACACAGCCCCATTCGGGGTTAACCGAACAGAGAATATTTCCCCAAAGTGTTCCTTCCTTTTCTATGGTGGGTGTGTGTCTTACCACACTGGGCTGCTTCTCTTTAAATCTCTATCAGGAAGAAAGAGGGAAAGGAGGAGGCATTCCAGGCTGGGGAAACAGAGGCAGATCAGAAGCAAAGCCTGCCTGAGGTATGGAAAGGCCACCTGCTGCATAGACAAGGCTGTATCACAGAGAAAGAGAGTAGTTTCAGAGGACAGCTATTTAGCAATCGAGGAGATGAGAAGTTCCTCACTGGGCAATTTTGGTCTGTTTCCTTCTTACCATAATACACCACTCTGACATGCCCACTTCCTCTACAGAATTATAGGTAGAAGCAGGAGAGCTCTAAAGGGAAATTAACCCTATGTTCTTTATAAAATAGGATAACACCCCAAATGGGAACACCCCATCTCCACAAGGGCCTACATTTTCCTCCAGACTAGCACTAAAAGGAGGGGAAATCGTGCCATAGCAACGATGCAAGGAACTGAGAGAGCAGAAGGTCGCCCTAGGAGAGGCTCTATTTCAAAGTGTACAGTGGCTCAGTGGGACAGACACAGCCCCAGCCAGGTCTGGGGAAGCACCAAAAGGAAAGGCCTAGAGGTACCTAGAAGGGACCTTGGAGAAACAGGCCAGGGAGCAGCATGGACCAAGGCCGCACCGTTTAGACTAAACTCTGGATCACCCCGACACCTTACTCTACGATCAAAAACAAGAAATGACAGTCCTACTACAGGTTCAGAAGGGCCCATCTCATCTTGGAGGCCAATTCCAACTGAATGGCTCATGGCCGCTGCCTAGTTCTTGAGTCCACCCTATCTGGTCCCAGTGGAAAATGGTCCTGATCAAGCAAGCACTATTCCAACGTTGATGGTTTTTATATAAAGTATTGCAAATCTTACCTTGAATACCTTAGGCAGTTTCAAAGGGAAGTGTTAAATTTCAACACTTTAAGATGTTGAAATCTAAAATTTCTACATCTAAGTCTTTAAGATTCATATCATTCAACTCCTGAGTCTCTGACCACCACTGAAACCTTTTATAGCGTATATTGAAAACCAGTTATATGCAAAGCACTATGGTGTACAGGAACATAATTCTTAAAGAAATCAATTCTGGAGACGAATATGTACACAATCAAAAAAAATTTTAAGAAATCAAGATTCCTGCTCTCTAGGACTTTACATATAAGATAGCACAGAACTCAGCTCATATTATAGACCCAATAAATGTCTCTGAAATGAATGGAGGGATGGGTCTCAGTAGATAAGAAAGGCAAGCACAATGCCAGGCAGCCCACGGGAAGTGTCACAGGTGTGAC
>NW_011888818.1:6391847-6403596 GCF_000151845.1 Pteropus vampyrus
TAACACAGCCCCATTCGGGGTTAACCGAACAGAGAATATTTCCCCAAAGTGTTCCTTCCTTTTCTATGGTGGGTGTGTGTCTTACCACACTGGGCTGCTTCTCTTTAAATCTCTATCAGGAAGAAAGAGGGAAAGGAGGAGGCATTCCAGGCTGGGGAAACAGAGGCAGATCAGAAGCAAAGCCTGCCTGAGGTATGGAAAGGCCACCTGCTGCACAGACAAGGCTGTGTATCACAGAGAAAGAGAGTAGTTTCAGAGGACAGCTATTTAGCAATCGAGGAGATGAGAAGTTCCTCACTGGGCAATTTTGGTCTGTTTCCTTCTTACCATAATACACCACTCTGACATGCCCACTTCCTCTACAGAATTATAGGTAGAAGCAGGAGAGCTCTAAAGGGAAATTAACCCTATGTTCTTTATAAAATAGGATAACACCCCAAATGGGAACACCCCATCTCCACAAGGGCCTACATTTTCCTCCAGACTAGCACTAAAAGGAGGGGAAATCGTGCCATAGCAACGATGCAAGGAACTGAGAGAGCAGAAGGTCGCCCTAGGAGAGGCTCTATTTCAAAGTGTACAGTGGCTCAGTGGGACAGACACAGCCCCAGCCAGGTCTGGGGAAGCACCAAAAGGAAAGGCCTAGAGGTACCTAGAAGGGACCTTGGAGAAACAGGCCAGGGAGCAGCATGGACCAAGGCCGCACCGTTTAGACTAAACTCTGGATCACCCCGACACCTTACTCTACGATCAAAAACAAGAAATGACAGTCCTACTACAGGTTCAGAAGGGCCCATCTCATCTTGGAGGCCAATTCCAACTGAATGGCTCATGGCCGCTGCCTAGTTCTTGAGTCCACCCTATCTGGTCCCAGTGGAAAATGGTCCTGATCAAGCAAGCACTATTCCAACGTTGATGGTTTTTATATAAAGTATTGCAAATCTTACCTTGAATACCTTAGGCAGTTTCAAAGGGAAGTGTTAAATTTCAACACTTTAAGATGTTGAAATCTAAAATTTCTACATCTAAGTCTTTAAGATTCATATCATTCAACTCCTGAGTCTCTGACCACCACTGAAACCTTTTATAGCGTATATTGAAAACCAGTTATATGCAAAGCACTATGGTGTACAGGAACATAATTCTTAAAGAAATCAATTCTGGAGACGAATATGTACACAATCAAAAAAAATTTTAAGAAATCAAGATTCCTGCTCTCTAGGACTTTACATATAAGATAGCACAGAACTCAGCTCATATTATAGACCCAATAAATGTCTCTGAAATGAATGGAGGGATGGGTCTCAGTAGATAAGAAAGGCAAGCACAATGCCAGGCAGCCCACGGGAAGTGTCACAGGTGTGACTAAGTGGCCTGTTGAGACTGGCATTCAGGGGAATTTGCTTGTGGGCTAAGAACATACATATACGACATTTAAGTCAGTAGATGTACGTTGACCTGGAAACAGTGTGAAAAGGCTCAGAAGGTGTGGGCAAGCCCAAGATCCTGGAAGGTTATGAATTCTAGGACCAGAAAGCTACTTACTACATTACATTAGCTCCCTCCTGCAATGCCTTCGTAACTAGTATGATTTAATCCTATCACTTTTAATCAAGGAATCGTGGGAAGGAAGGATCATAAAGATCACCCCTCTGTGTAAAGCTGCTGCGTTGTTCACTGACCAGTCAATTCTCTGTGGGGTTAATGTCAGAAGAAAGTCTGGCTGCCCAGACTCACTGTGCTTCCTGCTACAGCCAATGAAATTAAAACGACTGACTCAAGGAGAGCTGTCCTTTTTGCCTTGACTGTCAGGAAGCTCAGAGCTCTGTACTTGGCTCCAATGAACTGGCCTTAGTCTTAAGCTTTTGGTAATCGTCTTTGCCTGTTTCATGACTCTTGCCATAGAAATTTTACCAAAAGCTGAATCATATCACCTAATCCTTTTACTAAGCAGACAGAAGAAAATAAATAATACATGACTGACCAAATGCTCATTCCCACAGGACACACCCTCTTGGTAGAAGTATGAACTCGAGTGACCAAATTGTTTAAGAAACCAACTCCGCAAGTATATAAGCATCAGGGCCAAGGCCACGAGGACACCCTGGGGTACCGCCGGAATGCCTTTCTGCAGTCCTGGGGTATTTCTGATTTAATATGTAGAACCTTCTCTCCAAGAGGTACTGAGTGAACACTAGCTAATTCCTGCCTTTCACCTTCTAGACCCCAAGCGGAGCAACTGACTGAATTTCAGCTTTCCTAACACTCGTGTTCCTGTCCTAAAGATATGTATAGCCAAGGCTCCAATCTAGCATCCTCGAAAGACCATACCCTCTTAAAGTGACGGGCTTTGACTAGTCTCATTTCCTTTAATTCAACCAGTCAAAACAGGGTTGGCAGTGCAGGGACAGGGGTACTACACAGGCAACAAACATAGATGAATCTCACAACTTAAAGGTGGGTGAAAGAAGCCAGACACGATAGGGGGCATACTGTAGGTAGGAGTCCATTTGTATTAAGTATAGAAACAGATCTGTGCTAGTACAAGTCAGTGATTACGCTAAGTGGGAGTTCGTGCTGGTGCTGGTAATGATTTGTTACTGGACCTGGGTGATAGTTACCTGGTGTGTTCAGTTTCCTGTCTATATTATATACTTCAATTTAAAAATATAGGAAGAAAAAAGGGCAAGGCACTGATTAGGCCCTAGTCGACCCACTGTGCATGGTCAGAGGGCCCAAGGAGATCTGAGAATTCAAAAGAGGTCAAACCAGAAGAGTCATAATGTAAATGCAGCCACACACAGCCTCCCAGTGAACTATGAGCTCACACATGCTTGCAACTTAATTTCAAAAGAATTTCATATTTTTGTATTAGTCCTTTGCCAGTGTCTTACCACAAATATTTGATGAGAAAACCAAAATTTAAAGAAGCTTCCCCGACCCACAAGGCCAAGTCACTGCCAGGACCTACAACATCCGGTAGCCAGTCGAGTTCCCTAACCTGGGGCACAGGTGTGCCCATCCCAGGAAAGCTAGGTAACTTCTATCAGTGAGCTCATTAATAATAATGCCTTCACAGACTCCTGAGAAGACCAAGGCTGTGCAAAGGGCAGAAAGTTTATCCTGTAAAGTTGCCAAACCGAGGCCAGATGTTTCTGATTTAAAAAAAAAAAAAAAGGAAAAGACAGCAGATCTTGGATTCTTTAAGACCTGTCCTCTGAAATGCAGCTAACCAAAAGTAAAAAATCTGCCACACTTTCTTCAGATGGGACGAGGCAGACACTCCTCACTGAGGACTGGGGCCCACTGTGCCACCTCAGGGCGATTCCAGCTCTGGAGCACTGTATACTGACAAGCCTGGGGCAGAAGAGTAAGTGCGGAGCTGACAGAAGAGGCTATAGGCCACTCCTCCAGGATCCTGTTGCACCGTTGTGAGTCACAGGGTTTCCTGTTCTTCCAGTTCCTGCTCTCAGCTGCATCAGATTACAGCCAGACAGACCTCAGGCAGCAGCACCTGTCAGGGGCCCAGGAGATGGGCATTTGGGACACACATCCCAGGACCCTCCTGTCCTCAAACATTTTGTTACAACTGTGGGGCAACAGTGCAAAGGAAAAGTATGTCCAAGATGTGTATGACCCTGGCACAGTTCATTTACCCACATACATTGATTGAAAACTAAATGTGCCAGGGCCAGGCACTGTGGATAGAGATAGAGGAGACCCCAGTTTTTGCCTGCAAGGGGCTCAGTCTGGTGGTGGGAGGTAAATAAGACAACAAGTAATTACAAACTGAAGGTAAAAGCAGAAAGTAGGCAGTTTCTTTCACTATAATAAAATATAGATTTATAATCATTTAAATCATGCACGTCAATACAATTCTGAGGAGTGTTTGTACTACAAAGATCAGAAACATGTACATGCTGATCCCATGCCTAGAATGTTCTCCTCCTCTGGCCTAACAAACTCCCACTTGCCCTTCAGTGCCCAGCACAAACGGCATCTCCTCCAAATGCCTTCTCAAATTCCCCAGCCAGGGCACCAACTCACTTTTGACACCTTGTGTCTCTCTCCCTCACTGGCCCTGGAGGACTGAAGGCATTGACTACATGTTCCCAACTTCACATTTGTGATGCCAGCAGCTAAGTACTGAGATATAGCAAGTGCTCCGGACATATCTGTTATGGTTCCATACAGGAGGCCACGGGAATGCTGAAGAGAGGAGTGGGAGAGTAACTTGGGTGAATGGGAGGAGCTGGCTCCTCAGGACTGCCCCGGGACTCCGAGCCTGACCTCGTTCTTAAGGCCTGGCCCTTGCTGTACATGATCCTGGCAGCAGCACAACTTCCTCTCCACCTAGCTGGCTGCCCTGGCCAGTACCCCAGGTCCCCTAGGGTCGGATTCTGCCTCCCCTGGACAGCCAGGGGCCAGTCTGCCCCTGAGTCTCTTGCCCCATAAGAGCGTCTGAAGTCCTCACTCCTGTCTACTGCCCACTGTCCACATGCTGGACCAAATCCCCTTGGGTCTGTGCCTCTGCACCATGTCCAGCCCCAAACCCTCCCTGTCCGCCACACCTACCCCACAATCACAGTCATCGTAGACAGGGCAACATTGTCCCAGTTTGCCCAGGACCATCTCAGCTTACACTGTGGCAGCAGCATTGTGTCCTTTCACTCTCAAAAGTGGCCGAGTTTGGACAATAAATTATAGGGTCACCCTAGGTACAGGCCACAGAGGAGACCTCACCTCTGTCCCTGGGGAGCACACACCTGAATGATGAGAAGAGCACATGCTGCATTAGTGGTGCTGAAAGGAGATGGGATGGGGACCGAGAAACTGGGCTCCTACTCTGGAGCTCGTCCTGTGTGAGCTTGGGCTGGTCCCCAAGTACACACAGCACTAGAGACACTTTTCCTCATTTGTAAAATGAAAGGTTTGAACTAGATGATCCCAAATGTCTCCATTCTCAACGGACACCTGACTCATAACCCCATGAAACTGATACACAATTGGCCGTCTCAAGTTGTCCCAGGGAGCCCCACGCTGAGGTTCAGGGCCTGGGCTCTGGAGTCACACTGCCTGGGTTTGAATTCTGAATGACTGTTGAGCCAACTACTGTCTCACACTCGGTAAGTGGTGCGCCGTTTGTTATTTTAAAACCTTTGGAAACAGAGAGGGAAAAAGAACGAATGGGATATGGCTGGAAGGCTTCATTGGAAGGGGCTGAGACAGGAAAATTCAGGAGGAAGCAGGAAACAAGAGGGGAAAGTCCCTCAGATGGGAAAAAGGAAAAGTGGTAGCTTCCAATGCCCTTATTTAACCCTAATTAAAGTTGCCTGTGGCTTATCTGGCTTCGTTCCTTTATCAGACAATATGGAGAGGCCGGAAGGAAGAGGTTGGGAATCAGGCCTTTCAAGAGCAATGACTGCCTCCAGGCCTCCTGGGAGGAGGGGCAGGAAGGCTGGGTGGGTAGGTGGGTGCCAAGGGCTCCCAGAGCCAGGTTCTCAGTCCTGACTCACTCTCTAGGTTAACTCGCTTGGTCCCTCCAAGGAAGGAATGTCAAGAAAATGCTTAGAGATCCTCAGATGAAAGTACAGAATGCACGGCCACCCCTAAAAGAGGGTAGCACTTTGGGAGAGATGAGATTCTCTGGCTCCTGTTCCCACGGGAATAAAGCCAAGACTCCCCACTGGGTTTAGACAATACAAAGGCTGTACAAGGATAAGGGGAGTAAAGTATGGGTTCTACACAGAAGGTCCCCTTGAGTTTATCATGAACCCCAGGCATCCCAATGTAAGGAGGGGCCACACTGGACAGCCCAGAGTCTATATATAAAGGCAAAAAGCTCTCTGCTTCGACCCAAAATTGCCAGGGACCCTCACCCAATGTGCCAAAAGAATATGAGAACAACTGTTTCCTTCAGTGTAACCCCAGGGGTCAGTGGGACCAAAACCTACTAGGACCTGGACCTACCACAGCACAGAGCACCTCAAGCAGTTTCCCCCATGGGAAGCCAGAGTTTGGGACAGAAGTGAGGAAGGCTGAGCAAGTATTTCACTTGGCCAACTTCAGCGCAAGTGGCCTCAGCAACTGCCCTTGGAGCCTCTGCTTTTCTGCCCTTCCGCCCTCCTGCCCTCTGGGACAGGTGCTGAGGGGGAAGGGACTCTGCAGCGAAAAGGGGCTGAACTAATGCTGTGATTCCTCAGTGCAGCTGTGTTCCCAAGGTGGACACTTCAGCCTGAGGTGCACCAATGGCCAAGGTGTCCCAGAGACTCCCCAGTGGAGGTGCTAGCTCCCAAGAGGACCAGGAAAAAAAGCAAGTTGGAGGAAGAGCTCACAGATGGGTCTCCTCCGCCCAGGAAAGAGAAGGTTTGAGAAGTTGGAGAGCGAGTGAGGACACTTCCTCATTCCTTAACTTTAGGAACTTTCCATCCTTCTACCTTCCCTGTCCTCTGCTCTAATCTGACATCAGAGAGCATAAATGGGCCAGAACCTGTATCCCCTAAAATCCCTTGGGGAAAAAAAGCAGGGCCTCTTTTGCTCCTGCCCAGATGGATGGTGCAGCAGGATTTAACACAAAGTGTTGACCATGTGTCAGGCACAGCTCTAAGGGCTTCACATATACCAACTTTCTCTTTAACCCTTACAACAACCCTATTAAGGTGTTATCCAAACTCTCCATTTTACAAGAGGAAGAAACTGAGGCCTAGAAAGGTTAAATTAACCTGCCCAAGTGCACACAGCTGGTTGTGTGGTGAGCCGGGATCCAACCCTAGGGAGCCTGGTTCTACATCTCACCATGAAGCCACTCCCAGTGACTGCTGGACTGTCCTTCAGTGGGTATCACTGGCTCTTTCCTCTGCTCCCAGCTATGGCAGCTCCTGAGCTCATGTTCCTACAGGTCACATGCCCACCTTGTTCAGAAGCCTAACTGATGCTTGGCCTCCACGGAAACCCCAGCAACAGCTGGGTGAGACTCTCCTAGGGGCGACCAAGCAGACTTCTCTCCCATTGGCTTCCTGCGGTACTCACATTGCTCACATTTTTCTGGTTGACAGAAAAACAGTAACCCAGGTAACATATCCTCAGCCAGGTAACCTACCCATGAACATCCACTGATTGCTGTGGTCTGCAGACCTCACCTTAAGTTCATCTTCTGCAAAAAAAAAAAAACACTCTCACCATGACTGTCCCATGGCATAGCACACAGAGAGCTGAGAGCTACAGTCCTAGTTGCTGCTACTAACTAGTTATATGACCACGAGTGATACACTATAAAATTGAAGGAGAGATGGACCATTTTCTTCTAATGCAGTTTCTCAACCTACACATATTTGGGGCCAGAAAAGATTTTTTTAGCCGGGGCGGCAGGGGTAGCGGTGCTGTCCTGTGTCTTGTAGGTTGTTTAGCTGCATCCCTTGCCTCTACTTACTAGATGCAATAACATCCCCACCCACCTGCTTTCTGACAACCAAAAATGTCTCCAGACATTAACAAAGTCCACTGCGGAACAAAATCATTAATAGTTGAAAAACTATTGCTCTAAATGAATAGTAGAAATAAACAAGTAAACAGGCTTTGTCCCTGTAAATTAGATAGAGTGGAATTTAGATAGAGTGGAATTCTTGCTCTTCAAGATAGGCTGGGATAGCCCCTCACGTAAGATCATCCATCCCAAAGCATCGATAGCACTGAGGTAGAGAGACCTTTCAAAGTTAGCAGAAACAGCCACTCGAGTGCAGGGAAGCATGGCCAGCAATCCATGGCTTGTAATATTAAGACACAGCCAATGAACTCTGGGATTTGATTTGTCACCCCACACCACACACCCCCACTGCTTTGGAGAGGCAAAGACAGAAAACACACAGTGTTCAAAAACAAACCAAACTTGCTGACTTCAAACCTCAGCGATGATAATGAGGAACCCGTTATCAAGTTGTCTTTTAAACCAGAAGCAACTGAACAAAGAAAGCTAGCTGGTTTTCTGGGGTCGAGTTCTTTTGGTACATCAGATCTCCTTACTCTGACTGCCAGATTTTTCGAAAAAAACCGTTGTGGTTTGGGTTGTTTTGATTTCCCCTGGAAAACGGCCCCTAACTGCCCTCAGACTCTTCAGGGTGCTGAAAAAGTTTAACTTTGAAAAGTGAAGTTGAAAAAAAAAAAAAGTTGGCTTTGTCTGAGGAGCTTCATAGGGAATTTTAATTCATTCAGAAGTAAAGAAAAAAAGTACTTCCTAGACCTCTCAGAAATAGAAATTTGACAATACAAAACAAATGGATGGTTAGCAAAGGCTAAAAAATACTGCTACTACCATCAGCTATCTTCTGAGCAGAGAAGGGACAGTATTAGGATACTAAGTATTAGGTTACAAGTCGAACAAATGAGACAAATTGTACCAGTCAATGTCGGTTAACTCAGTCAAAAATAACCTTATCAAGGTTTTAATAATCAGAGTTTATTCCTAGTACTTTAATCCCTTATCTGAAGATTAATGGTACGTAGTAGGTGCTCAAAACATATCAATCAAGGTTCCCTTAAAGTCCCTAACTCCCTCTCTTAACTGCTACAGCCCAGAGAGACTCCACCCTTAGTGGCTGTTAAGTATCTTTCCCTGGAGCTTTATCTCACCAGACAACTGAAAGGTGCCTTTCAATTTCCCACATAGTACCCTTGTACCCATAGTAAGTTCTTAAAAAACGTTAAAACTCTCTTGCCTATTTTGACTCTTGGGGGCTCTACTGAACCTTTCTAATTCCAAGATAACCTGCTCCCAGTAAGTCCAGAGTTGAAAGCCACCCCTGGCTCATACAAGGAGCCCAAGGGAGCCATCTATATTCCGGGACTGAAGTGAAAATATGTCATCAGTCTATGCATGTTAAAACAATCTGGTCAATGGCTAAAAGAAGACAGGTCTACTTCATTTCACTTGTTAGTTAACCCAGATTCTCATTCCTAAGAGACAGAAATCCTGTATCTTGCATATTAATTATACCTTAATTAGTAAAAAGAATCTTCTCTGCAGACAGGACATAAAGGCTTAATTGCTGGAGGATAGATAGGAAAAGCCCTATTCCTTTCCCTTCTGCCTCCCCCTATTTGCCCTCAGGATCACCCTCAGGCCAAGCCTCAAAACTTGATGGAGGAATAGCCCACTGCCTTTCCCTCTAAGGGTCCACCTATCCGCCCATCCCTTCAGCCCAGTACTAGCAGTTCCCCCAGCTGCCTGCCTCTCACCCTCCTCCACTTCCTACAGCCCCCGCTCAGTTTCTTTCTCCAGGAAGGTACTCTCCTTCGTTCTTGCATTCACTGAGCACCTCACTAATGGCCAGAAACTGTAGCTACGAAGATGAACAGCCAGATTATCCTTGCCCTGAAGAAGAAACCAGAACTGAAAACTGCCAACTCCAGTGTACTGTGGAATGATACAAAATACCCATGAACAACCACTGACAAAATTACCCATGATCATCACCTCGCATGAACAGGCATGACATTTAGAGGGATGGTGATTCAAGTTTTGGGGGAACGAAGACAGAAAAGATGAGGCTGAGATGGGGGGTAGGTCAGGGTGCTTTCAGTTGTGCAGTATCTTAAAAGGCCTCTGAAATGACCCAGTCTGGCTCCAAAAGGAGACTGGAAACAGGGAAACCATGGGGAAGCCTCTAAAGTAGCAATCAGAAAGGAATGTCAGTGAGCCCAGGGCTCCCAACCAGAATAGCCAGAGGTTACTAGTGCCATTACTCTAACCGAGAGGAGAGATAGTTGCATTTCTGGACATGTTGAGTAAAGGTGTCAGCAACCAAGAGTGAATGCAGACAGGGGCCAGGACAGAGTCCACTAATGTTTATAAGGGCATGCAGGGTGGTCAAGAGCATGGTTTCAATTCCCAGTTCTTACCAAAAAATCCAGTGGCCTTGGACAAATTAACTCTGTGCCTCAGTTCCTTACAAGTGAAAAAGAGATGCTGAAAATACAGCAGGTCCACAAAAAACATTGTTTTGTTCAATGTTGTTTCATTTTAACACTGATGAGATGCCAGAGGAACTTGACTCTTGTTTATATAAATTAGACTATAGTAAAACTGGTTTCATTATACGTTATTTCACTTAAAGTCACAGAGCCTATCATTAAGGACTTACTGTAATTGTATCTACTTCATGGGATTGTTGTTAATAAGCTCGCATATGTAAAGAGCTTAAAACAGTGCCTGGTACACAGTAGACAGCATATGTTTGCTCCTGAGTTTCAAAGTATCGACTGGCAAAAATGAACAAATAACCCTAACCCCTCTTCTTATGGCAGAAAACACTGGACTTGTCCATCAGGAGACAAGTGACTCTCTGGGGCTAATTCTGGGCAGGTGAACCAAAGTTTTCCATGCCTTAAACTACAATCCAGATGATGAGAGATTTCAGAAGAGTCCAAATCAAGGCCTGTTCAAAAGGCTCTAAAACCAAACTCAAGTGTTCTTCTCTCCTAATTCTTCCTTCTAGCAGCAACTTGAAAAGATGGTTCCAAAATATTCTCTGATTCTCTTCCTACTTCCTATGTAATTGCATCTGGAATCAAACAGTCCTGCTCGCCTAAACCAGGAGAGGCTAAATCCCAGGTTCTGACACCTGGTGAGTTAAAGGCCTGACTGACTCAACTCTGCCCCCATTGGTAATTTAGAGGAAAAACACACAAGTGTCCCCCGGACACCACATAAGGCCGAAAGGTAGCTACAACTGTAGAGAGAAGTCTTTAAGAAAGCCGCTTTCACATTGCTGTGCTTAATCATCACAACTCCATAAAGTGGACAAGGCTGCTATTGTCATCCTCATTTTACAAAAAGAAACTTCCTCCGCATTGAGGAAGTTTAAATCGGTAAAAGAATTTAAATGTCCTGGGATGATATTCACCCAAAAGAGAAGACCCTCGGTTAGATTAAAGATCCTACAGCTTTGTAGTTTAGGACTTGCCAAGGGATGACAGTCTTCTCCAAGTGTTAACTCACTTCTTGGGCAGAGAAGCCCAAGTAAGTTGCCAAGATCCTGCTGGCTCACAGATAGGTTCTTAAAAAAACTGAATTAAAGTGCAGAGCAGGGCCACATCCCAGGAATGAGAGAGTAACAACCGTTTATAAGCAGAGTAAAACTCAACTCAAACAGCCGCCCCTCTGCTCCCTACTCCAGTTTGAGTCTGGGTAATGTCAATGCTTTATTTGGGGGTTCATCTGTCACCGCTCTAAAAAAACCCAAGACCCACAATCCTCTCCACTGCTCTCGTATCCCCAAAAAGGGAATACGAACAGGTTGCCCTCGGCAAAGGATAATGTCAAGACATTTCCCCAAAACTGTGTTCCCACTAAAACACAGAAACTTCAAGTATGTAATTGAGCAGTGTTCCTTCACTGCCTCAGAGAACTGGACACTGTCCACCACCACCCCAGTCCATCCCCTCTCCTCAAATCCTAGTTGAGGCCTCCCGCCAGGAGCCGATCCTGAAATCCAGAGAATTTCAGAAACAATTCTCCCCAGAGTGATAGCACCACGGGCCCAGCCAGGCCCCACCCCCACCCCATACCCGGAGGCGCTGTGAGCTAGGCTCCCGGCCCCGCCGGAGGCTCTTTCTTATGTAAATGACGCCGCCCAAGAGCAAGCTCGGGCGGGGGGCGGGGGCTGCAGAGAGCGAGGTGGGTACAGACAGGTTAGGGCCAAGGGCAGGAAAAAGCTCGTTTGTGAAGGACTAAAATCTCAAGGAAGACGGGAAG
>NW_011888818.1:6404526-6422798 GCF_000151845.1 Pteropus vampyrus
AAGTAGGCGAGCAGATGCGAAGCGATCATCCTGCCAAAGCCCGACGGCGCCGAGTTGGGAAATCAAGGCTGGAGAGTGCGTGGGGAAGGAAGGCGACGCGGTCGCACAGCTTCGTACCCGAGCGAGGCGGCCCGAGCGGGAGCAGTGAATCCGGGCGGCCCACGAAGAGGGATAACTGCGACGGTGCGCCCAGCTGAAGGGTCTCGAGTATCTAGAAACAGGTTTTGGAAGTCACAACTGCTAGAAGGTGCCCAAGAAATCACTCCCGGTGACGTGTCGGGTTGCTCCGCTGTCAAGGCGCTAACTTCAGCCACAGGATCACTAAGGCTCAACTTGGGAGGAATCTGGCTCTCCTAAAGCGATCGCACCTCTCCTGCTCACACGCGTCCTGGTCTCTTCCGCGGATCCTTTCGGCTAGGTGACTCGGCGTTGCTAGCGGCAGCCGGGGACTCCTGCGTTAGAGTTTCGTGCAACAATGTGGCTTATTGAGGGGCTGCCGGCTCGCGGGCCGCCCAGTCAATGACGCGCACACTCCCATTGGCTGCGCGGGGAGGGTGTGTGCGCCCACGGGCTGCCCGCCGCCGCAGCGCAGCCAATCAGTGCGCATGGCCCGTGGGCGCGGCCGCTCAGACACCCGAGCCGGGAAGCCGGAGGGGCGCGCCCAGGGCGGGGGGCGGAGCCGGGCGGCAGGGATGCGACGTGTGGTCCGTGGCAAGAGGCTGGAGCGGAAAGGCGCATGAGTCACCGCCGCGTCAGGCTCAGCTATGGGTGGGGGGCGCGTGATCACGGACCCAGAGTGTGGGGAGACTGGAAAGACGGGTCACCCGACCAGCACACGCCCTGCGAAGGGGCAGAGACACCGTCTGGCATCTTGCGGTTATTTGAGAGGCCCCGCTGGCGGGTCACCTTTCTGAAACATCCTAGTTCTCACCTATTGTTGCCCAGCGCCTCCACTCAAATCTGATCCAGGATGACCGCCGCAATTCCAGCTTACTTTATGCCAAGCATCGCAAAACTGATAGGATGTGGCTTTTACTAACCCGGTTCTACAGATGAAGAAACTGAGGCACAGGACCATTAAGAGACAGACTTGCCCAAGGTCACACAGCTAATAAGTGACAGATGGAGGAAGGAACCCATGTGCGTTTAACTTTGAGGCCCTATTTTTTTCCCCTATTATCCTATCCTGCCACTCTAAGCCAGGTTAGTAGGAGACAGGAAACGAGATTTGTCCGCAGCAGTAGGATTGATGTATTGGTGAAATTGGGTGAGTGGTAAGTGGGTAGGTGACTAAATGATCCCGGACATGTGTGAGGCAGGGTGGCTTACAGATGCTGAGAAGAGTGGGAGCCACAGCCACAGCTAATGCCTGGCACAAGCCTCCAAATTTACATATATAGTAGAAGCCGGGAAGAAGGAAAAATACTCACTGCAACAGACACGAGATTGGTGCTTGTGGAGAATAGCAAGCCTGGGGCTGGAGAGATCACAGTGGAGGGAAGATGGTCTGCCATGTTCTATTAGGAATTTCTCCTTTTCTTATAAACAATGGAGTGCTCTCTGCAATGTGTTTCTTCTTATTATTATTAATTGCTACACAATTAATAAATGGTCATTGTTGGAAAATAAGAATATACAAACAGAAAAAGCAAAAGCATCCATGATCCAGCCAATCAGCAAAACTTCTTGAAGTACCCTTGCCAGCTACACATTCTAACTCCTCCTTCCCTGTACTCCAGTCAGTCTTGGGTACCAAACTGCTTTTATCAGTCACCATAATGACCTATATGTTGAAAACTCATGTGTTCTCATCTCTTTTCTGCCTTTGTCTTACTCAGCCTCTCAGGGATGTCAAGTTGACTGCATTCCCCTTCAAGGACACACCTTTCTCTTTTGGAGCCTAGGGAGATCCATCCCCCTGCTTTCCCTCTAACCTCACTCAGCCCCTGTTTTCTCTAGTAGTAAAGAAGGCTGTCCTCCACCCACTTCTCTGATCTAGTTGCACTCTCTCTGGGTGATCCCTCCCAGCCCCATGACTTAATTCATCTACATGCTGATGACTCACAAATGTAAATCTATAGCAGAGACCTCTCCCAGAGCTCCAGACTTATTTCTCCACCTACCATTTGTCATTTTCACTGAAGTAACTAGCATCTCACATTTAACACGTCCAAAGATGATCTCAACTTTTCTTCCCAAATCTATTCCTTTCCCTGTTGTTTTGGCAAATGGCATCACCATCCACCCTAAGTCATCCTTGATTTCTTCTTGCTACTCATCCTCATATCTAGTCATTCCATCAGCAAACAGACAATTTGATCTATAAAATAGATCTTAAAATTGACCACTTCTCTCCATGTCCTTGGACACCTCCTAGCCAAGCCATCAACAACTCAGCCAGAGATGATACCACACTGTTCTACCATGTGTCCCCTGCATCCATTCATGCTTACTTCTATCCTGAACCCTGTAGTCTCTTCTTCATTCAGGAGGCAAAGTGACCTCTTTAATATATAAACTATTTTATGTCTCTCACTGGCTCAAAGCCAGTTTATGGCTTCCAATCTTAGAAGAAAATTCAAACCCCTGACAAAGACCACTAAGTCTTTATGTAGTTATGGCTGCTGCCTCCCTCTCCACCTCATCCCATACTACTTTCCTCAGTACTCAGCCTTCCCACTGGCATGTTTTCCTCAAAAAATGACAAACTCTTTCCCGCCCAAGGGTCTTTACTCTTCCTTTTCCTTCTGTCTATTATTCTCCAGCTCTGTGTCCAGCTGACTCTTCCTCCTTATTGAAGTTCTGCTTAAATGTTGCCTCCTCAGATGACTTTCACCTAACCAGTTTATCTCAAGTAGTTTCCCAAGTCACAATCCTGTGGCCCTAATGAATTTCCTACTGATTTTCTATATATTCTTTCTTTCCTAGACTGTGAGCTACGAGAAGACAGGACCTGTTTCTATATTGTCCCCTCATAACCACAGTGCCTGGAATTGTGCCTGTCACATGGTAGGCTTGCAATAAATATTTGTGGGATAAATGAATAGAAGAAATCTTAGACATAACCATGGTTTAGAGTTTGTATAACAATATAGAGAGAGTTTATAGTTTTATATATTCTTTCTCAAATCTTTTCCCACCTCTTCATCTATCCTAGTTCACACACCCAGCATCTCTCACTTGACTGCAATAGCCTCATAACTGGGCTTCCCTCTTTAGATATAGAAACACCATAGATATATAGATTTAGATATTTAACACCATAGATATGTAGATTTAGATATTTAACACAGCTTCTTAGAAGAGTGAGGTAATCAGCTTTGCTCTTTTAGAGCAATAACTGCCTTGCATAAAGTGGGGAGGAGGTCAGAGACCAGAGGCAGAAAGCAGCCAAAGCTGTAAGAGAGGACCGGGGCCTGAACCCAGGAGAAGGTGGGACAGGGCATCGGACTATAGGTTTAGATGTTTTGAAGCCTGAGGTAGAGTCGATGGCTTTGGCTAGAAGTGGGGAATAAAGAGGAGAATGCCTGCTACCTAGATATACTTGGAAACCCAATAGTCCAGTACTACAAAACCCATTGGCCCCAGGCAGATGGAACCAAACCCAGTGGGTCACGTCAGCAGTGATTCCTTCTCTACAGACTAATTTTAGAGTCTCTTCTCCACTTCTCTCTCTGGTCCCATTTCATGTGGACCAGATAATAATCACAACGTGCTTTAAGTATATATTATCTCTTACAAGGCTCCCAATCTTAAGAGATGTTTGGAGTAGGTATTATTATAGCCCCAATTTATAGATGACGATCTAAGATAGGTTACTCACACAAGGCTGAGACTTGTATCTTCAACTTTTCTGGCTCCAAACTCCATACTGGAGTTTGTTATTTATTGACTCTCAGATATCTCTCTCTCTCTCCTCTCTCTCTCTCTCTCTCTCTCTCTCTCTCTCTCTCTCTCTCTCACACACACACACACACACACACACACTGAAAAGTGAAGAGACATCCATGTAATTTAGATTCAACAGCCCCAATACAGAAATCAAGAAATCAATCAGCAAATATTTATTAAACAAACCCTTACAATGTTTGGACAGTCTACTCAGTACTGTGAGAAATACAAAAGAAACACAAGATGTGGTTCTTGCCTCTGAGGAATTAACTGTTTAACCAGAGATATAAAATCTATACATAAAATAATGATCACAAAATGGAAAAGTCTATCATTGAGAACCAAGTGTGCGTGTGTGTGTGTGTGTGTGTGTGTGTGTGTGTGTGTATCCTTATATGTGACGAAGTTTTAGAGGAGGAAAACACAGAGCCACAGGCCAGTGTTACTCAAGGGTGGTCTGATGGATACGTGTGCCAGCTTTTATAGCATACTGGCTCTGGCCTCACATAGGACTGACCTGAGCCTGGTGACTAGGCTTCAGGGAGCTGTCCTAGGAAGAGGCCACTTTACAAAAAGACCTCCATCTGCCAAATATTCCTTTTTCTAATTAGGATTCATCAAGTTTACAGCATATCATAAGTGTGGAATTATGTAGAGAATTTTAAGACTGAGAGTGGGCCTGCCCTGAATGTAAATACTCAGGATTCTTTATATCATATTGTCTTTAATATGGGGCCCTAATGATCCACATAATCTCTTGTTTTTCATAGTTCAATTATAATGCACGAGTTTGGAAGATTAGGAAAGAAAGCCATTGAAAAGCAATTAAAACAGAAAAATGGAAGCCACCGAATATACAACCACCTCATTTTATCAGTCAGATTTGCAGACAGAAGCCACTCGAGTAGTTTAAGCAAAAAGGGAATTTATTGAAGAATATTTAGTCCCTTTCAGGATCTTCTGGAGGGCCAGAGAATCAGGCTCAGAAATTAGCCATCCAAGAGTGATATCCAAGGTATACCATCAGACTCGTCAAGTGGCAATGCCACTGAGCTAAAGCATCTCTGCCCACACTCGTAATGCTGAGCACAGGATTTTATCGCCAGGATGTGCCACAGCTACCTTTGTCAGTTGGATGTCTGTCTTTCAGCAGCCTTCCTGGAAGGAATTCTGTACAGCACCTCCTTCTTTATGGTATTTGCTTCCAAGAACAACATAGGGTTAGACACCTGAATACCCCAAAAATCAAAATTTTAATCTGGCAGCTGGTTGCCAGAGCCTGGGCCACATGCTCATGCCCTAACTGCAAGGGAAGCAGGGAAGGCAGACCCAGGAAGTCAGGTGTCATAACTTGGAGAAGTCCTAAAATGTAAGAAGAGGTCCAAAGGGGCTGGGCAGGCCCAAAGCTTGACAAACATTCACCACACCCAATAGTCACTGAATATACTGCATTGGAAAGTTTAAAGTGCCCTTAGACAAACTGGCTTCCTGAAAATCCACCTTCCTCTATTACAGCTGACAGCCCTCCCTGCATTCTCTCTTCCTGTCCTTATAAATCCACTATATTAAAAATAGCTCAAGAGCTTTAACAAATCCTGATGCCATACAAACAATCGAGATATTAATGGTATCCATTCTTTCATTGTAATAGTGAACAAACAGACAAAATGTCTGGGAACTTAAATGTACAAGGAACTCGGATAACTAGATCAAGTAAGGAGGCTTAACAATGCATCACAGAATTTCATTTCCTCTTAGGTGAACCTGTGAAATTTAAATGCAGTCCAGCTAAAAATAATGAATTTTTTTTAAAGCCTAATTCTAACGTTTATATGAAAAAATGAAGAAGACTTCTCCCAAAATTCTGCAAACCATGGAAAGATTCATTCATTTGCTTTTTTAATATCAGAGTGGCGAAGCTCTAAGAAAGACTAAAAAACTAAATGTCATTAAAGACCCATAAAAGAGTCTCTATTAAGCAAAGTCAAAAGACAACCTAGACAAAAACATATATCAGATGGTTTTGAAAAGCCTCATCTTCCTACTAGATAAAGTACTTCAAGTTAATAAGAAAAATTAAAAAGCCTTTGGTAAAGGATACAGACGGAGAGTTCACAGGAAAGGTATACATAGCTATTTGATGTATGAAAAGATGATTAACAGCACTCAGAATAGTGAAAATGCAAATTTAAAATATGCTGATCTACCATTTTTCATCTATCAGCTTAGCAAAAATCAAATAATGATAACATACCTTATTATGGAGAAAAGCTACTCCTCCTCCCAGCACATTGTTGGTGGGAGAACACAGCCTCCATGAGGTCAATTTGACACTCTTCATCAATTACATATACACCCACCTGTGGACCCTGAGATCCCATTTTCCTTACAAGTATGCCTATGTAGGCTATGTAAGGTTATTCACTGGAATATCATCTGTCACAACAAATCTGGAACCAATCCTATCATTTGGGGTCTGATTAAGTAGAATAAAGCACACTTATACAAGGGAATAAGTTGGCTGCATTAAAAAGAAAAAACTATTAATATGGAATGATCTGCAAGATACAATAAGTCAAAAATGCAAGCTATAACACAGTGCACATACAAAGTCATCATTAGTATATAAAAAGACACTAAAAATAAAACAAACATATACCTGTGTGTACAGTTATAAACTTTCCTCTAAGTAGAGGGACTGGCTGACTAGGAGACAGTCATGGGAGAGAGATCTTGTCATGCAGTCGTTTGTACCCAGTACAAGTATTATCTATTCACTCACAAAAAAATAGTGGAATTAAATTAAGAAAAGAATCTACTGGTATAAAGACACCGCAATAGAGTGGAAAGAACAACATAGGGTTAGACACCTGAATACCCCAAAAATCAAAATTTTAAAGTTAAAAAAAAAATGATGCCCAGGCCACACCCCAATCAGAATGTCTAGGGGGAAGGCTGGGGAATCCAAGCATCAATATTTTTTTAAAGCTCCCCACAGTAATTCTAATGTGCAGCCAGCCAATGGTAAAAACCACAGCGTAGCGTGACTCTGGGTATTTTGGCTTCAGTGTCAGTCTTGGCATCTAAATCTGACTCTTCCACCAGCTAAGTACCAGCTTAATCTTTTTGGGATTCTCCAATCTTTGCATCTGTTCCTGGCCCAGCAACATCTGATCCTTATATTTGTAGATGCCTCATCCCTCCCCTCTAGACAGCAGGAGCACAGTTTTCTTTTTATGAACTTGCCAAAAACCCAAGTAAATTTCCTAACCTCCTGGCACTTCAATGATGGGAAATGTATTACATTACTTTTAATAAAGAGGGCACTCGTCAAAGCAGGAATGGGTGAAGGCCCTGCCTCCCTCTGTGCCACTCTCTCATGGTGACTTCAGTTCAGATGGTTTTGGGTGCCAGGAAGAGAACACTCTGGCTCCAACAATAAAGATATTTGTCGTTTTAAATAAAAAGCTACCTGGTGGTGGGTCAGGCTCCAGGCTAGGTGTTTCAGGGCTCCGGCCCTAATTCCCTGAGAATCTCCTGGCCCTGCCTTGCTCTTGAGCTGGTTTCATCTTTATGCTGATAGTGAGATGGCTGTAACATGTCTAGATTTCATCCACAAACTTCAAGGTCCAGAGGAAGGAGAAGGAACTGTCTCTCCCTGGATCTCTTCCTTATAAGGAAAAAAAGACATTTCCTAAAATTCTCCAGCAGCCATCTTTGCCCTTAATCTCATTAGCCAAATTGTCACAGACCCATTCTAATCTAGTTATCGAGAAAGAGAAATGAGATTGTCATGGTTGGCTTACACCTGTGGTTCTCAACTAGGAGTTATTTTGCCCTCCAGGAAACATTTGACAATATCTAGAGACATTTTTGATTGTTTCAACTGGAGTCAGGGGTACTACTGGCAAAGATGCGACTCAACATCCCATAACGCACACGACACCCTCACGACAAAAAATTATCCAGCCCAAAATGTCAAGAGTGCCAAGATGGAAACACCCTGGCTTAGACTAATCAGGGCCCATCCCTAAATCTGAGGACAGAATCACCTTCCCCTAGTTGTTTTGGGGATCCCAAACAGTATCAGGTTTTTTTAGGTAGTAAAAGGGATGTGGGAGGCAGCCAACAATGTCCCCTACGTTATTGCTTCGTAAGTACTGGAGTCTAGCATCTGCCTCCTGCAGAGTAATCCAGATAGGGAAGTTAGAAATTGGTCTAATCACAATAGATTACATGGATCTACAGCCCCAGAACCCAGTGAGGCTAACATTCTTGATTTAATATTCATATTTCTGCAGAACTGGAAAACTGGCACTCAAAATGACCATAGGCACTTGCTCATGGATCAGTCCAAGAACATCACAAATTTGCTTCTCTAAATCTTCACAGAGAGGGAAGCATGACATTAGTATTGGTAGAATTTTAGCCATGTGGGAAAATGTGAGGTTGGCTGCTCCCACTTGCAGCATCGTGGGTTCCTCAAGGAGACGTGGGAGTTCGGAGAGTCAAGATTAAAGTATCAGCTAAAACATCCAGAAGAACAATATATCCCTGTTCTTTGGTTTTTGCTGAGACTGATATTTATCCAATATCTCTTTGGCCTAAAAATAAAACCATTAATTACAAAGACCAACTTTTTTAGGGCAAAGAGCAGGCTTGACATGCCATCCTGGGAATTATGTATCTGTGTAGATTTCTGGTAACTAAGCTTCTGGAAATATCTTGAGAACTAACTCAAACCTACAGAACAGGCACAAACTTTTGGTGTCCTCAGGACTCAGCCACCCCACAGTGGATGGCAGTTGGTTTCCATGCCAGCCTGACTGACTATCCAAGAGTTTGTTCTGAAACTTATATCAGGGTAATTCACCTATGGCTCACATCCTTATAAACTACAGTTACTACCTATGGTAATTGTTAGTTCTAGCCACCAAATATTTCTAGGTCTTTCTCTAAGTTTGTGGTAGGATTGCCTAACCCTGTCCCTTTAGATCTAGATATGGTCATATGACTTGCTTTGGTCAGTGAAAACTCCAGCAAGATCACACACAAAAATGAGATTTGGTTACATGGAAGCACAGAGACAGAGCCTCTGTCAACCTGGATCCCTAAGTGAAGATGACGTGGAGCAGTTTCCATCAACCTGTAATAGACAAGTAATATAAGCAAGTAATGATCTTTCTAGTTTTAAGCCACTAAGATTTGGAGTTATTTATTGCAGCAGTATTAACTATTTTATTCTGATTGATACAATTCCCAAAATGTTGGCTCCCCTCCAGTCATTTGTTTCTTCCTACATCTCCTGTGTTGCTCCAAGTTTGTTCTCCTCCATCTAATGTCTGACTTCCCTTTTCATATCCCGCTATCTACAGTGTGTTTTCTGAAGCCCCAATTTTGTGCTCAAAAAATTCCCCTGCATCCTCGGCTTCTCCACAGAATGTGACCTTCACCTCTGGGCCTTGCCTGTACCCTGGCTCTCCTCCTGAGACTGTTTCTCCTACACATCTTCCAATCTGAGGGTTGGGAGGTGGGATTGATATTCTCAGTGCCAAAGCTGCTTCTATCCTTGAGTAAAAGTCCTCTTAGACTCATGGCCTCCAGCTGGATTATCCCAGGCCTTTCCTCATTTTACTGACATCTGTTCACTCCTTCGTTTTCACTGCCCCTCAGGCACCTGGATCACAGTTTCCTCTTTTCTTCAAGTCCTGCAGAATCCTGGAAGACTTCGGTGACCCTATGGACAACTACCAAACACCCTGGCCTCACAGCTTCCTGACATTTCCAAATCCAGTGAGCTCCACTCTTTTTGTACTCTGGCCCCTTGCTCTGACGCAGAACTGCTTTCCTTCTCTCTTGAAAGCTGTGATGACCACTGCAGAGGGACAGCGGCACGGCTCAGTAGATTGAACGTCACTGGGTCCTAAGCAAACTTACGCTTCCTAAACTATGTCCCAGAGCAGAGGTTCTCAAATTTGAATGACTTATTTTAATCACCAGGGGATCTTGTTAAAAGACAGACTCTGATTAAGCAGGTCTGGAATGAGACCTGAGATTCTGCATTTATAATAAGCTCCCAGATGATGGCCATGCCTCTGATCCTTGAACTTTACTTTGAATCACAAGGAGCCAAGTGTCCATGAGACCCGGCTGCCCTATGCCTTCTATTCTTCCTATGAAAAGAGCCCACTGCTGCCCTTCGAGTTCTAATCAATCCCCAGGTAAACCCCAACAACCAGAGACCCGTCTCAAGGAGTCCTGTGAACTCTGGGTTCTGCTTGGACTCTTACATGTTGACTCTCAATTTTTTAAAGGATCCCAGATATAAATGATTCACTATTCTTCAGTGCATAGCACAGTCTCTTCAGCCTGTGAAAGGTCCTTCTACTTGTAGTTTATTTCTTTTCATTTTTATTTTTTTAACCCATCAACCCTGATACTCGTACCTTTTTTCTCCCCAGCCCTTGTCATAGGCCAGCACATTAATATGTTTGACATAGTCCTTAAATATGCATGCATTCAAGCTCGCAAAATGAGTTTTGGATGTTTATGTTTTTAAATTATATAAATAATGTGCAATTTAAAAAAGACATGAGATCTTCCTGTGAGGTCTTGTGTGGCTTCTGCCAAGGTGGCTGGGATTCATGCCTCTTTATTTACATAGGAAAACAATGCACCCTTTTTATACGAATCAGTCCCAGGGAGCCTCTGTTTCTTGCAACCAAAATACCCCAAGGAACATACCTATCGTGGAGTAGTTGTGAGGCTGAACTGAGAGTAGGATGTGGTGTCTAGACTTCCCTGGCCCATTGCTCCTTAAGCGTCAGAAACTCTTTTGTTGTGGTTGGCAAAGGCCTGAATGAAGACTGATTTGGGCCAAGATTAAGGATTCAGTATCCATATGGCCCAATTCACTTTGCCAGATACCAAGAGTACCCCTAACACTAGCCTAAATCTTGCTATAACCCCTTTTGACATACTGATCGAAGACATTAAACAGTTTAAAACATGACAGACTTGACTAGACAGATAGACCAGTGGACAGAGTAAAAAGCGCAGAAACAGACCCAGAGACTCATAGGGGTTTAGTATATTCTGAAGGTGATTTTTCACATACACGAAAAAAGGATGAATTAACTAATAGATGATGTTGGAAGATCAGGGTGACCATCTGGGAAGAAAAATTAATTTGGATTATTTCACTGCTTATAACAAAATAAATTTCAGATGAAGTCAAAAAAAAACATTTATATGTAAAAAAATTAAATTATTAGAAAAAATCATGGGAGAATTTTGGTAATAGCTTCCTATTAAAACTTTTCTAAGCATCACACAAAAACCCAGATGCCTCAAAAGAAAGATAGACTTAGCTACATTAAATTTTTTTAATTCCTCAAGACAAACCCACCATAAACTAACTTTCTTAAAATACAAGTAACTTTAGCAAATCAGTAAGAAAAAGACCATTGTCCCATTTGGAAAAATGGACAAGAATAGGAAAGAAAATATAAATGCTCAGAACATAAAATATACTTAAGATCACTTATAATAAGAAAAATTAAAATTACAAAGACGACGCATTTTTCAGATCAGAGATTGACAACACTGAAAGATTTTAGAAACTCTATTGACAAAATGTATGACAACAGGCAGTCTTGTAAATTTCTCCAGAGGCAAATTTGACAACGTCTATCAAATTAAAATGAACACAGCCTTTGCCTTCTAGGAATATATTCACAAACATATTGAAATAAGTGTGAAATTACATTTCATTTTATTAACGTAAATTATGATTTGTCTAAGGATAATGCAAAATGTGCAACCAAAAAAAGTTGTAAAGCTTTTGGATTATAGATGCTAAATATCATTCAGAGAAAAGAGCAAGACGCAGAACAATGTAAGAGTGGGAGAGGGGAAGGAGAGTGAAAATATATGCATGTTTTAAGTACATACGAGATCTCCAGAAGGTTATGCAAAAAACTTACAGAAGGAAAGTGGGGGACAGTGTGGGCATGTGAGGGAGACCTAACATTTCATGTTTACCTTTTCATCCCCATTGAATGTTAGAGCCTGTGCATCATTGTAAAATAAAATAAAATTTTACATAAAATTAATAAAATATTATTAAATGTTACCAGCTTTTCCAGCAGAAATTTTGGTGTCCACTGAGTTACGGTTCTAATCTCTGTTGACTGTATATACAAACAAAAAAAGGAAGTTTAAAAAGGAAGTAGAAAGAGACTATAGAGAGAGGATCTGTTTTTATTCTGGGGTTTGGTTTTTCTAGGCACTTAGTGAGGAAGTAATGCCTGCTTTCTCAACCATGGGAGCATGAGAAATGGCTCTCCTTCCCTCTTGAGAGAGAGCTACTTGGAGTCTCAGAGAGTGGGCATCGGGTCGCAAAGATGACATACTGATTGGGGAGAGTCACTACAAGTGGGTGGGGGGCAGGCAGGCGGTGGGGGCTCACTAGCCAAGACAGTCGGCAAGACCAGAGGGAAATACATGAGCACAGGGGCTGTTGATTCTGTAGTCATGTCTCAAGTCATGGACCAGAATGCCTGAGGCCCTCTGGAACACAAGGGCCAAACTTCTGGGCTTGGGGAAAAGAGCACAAAAAAAAAAAAAAAAAAAAAAAAAAAAAATTATATAAGTAGCAGAGGCAGAACACAGCAACTTGAAAGGACAAAGAGTATCAGGGTATGGAGTGGGGACATAAGAGGAGGGAGAAAGGCAGCGGTTCAGTGTGGCTGAGACAGAGACCACCAATCTCTCTTTATTTTGCATGATGAAGTAATGCCTGCTATGTACCGTATCAAGACATATGGCCTTCGGCTAGTACTGTGCAGGTCGAGCTCATGTTCACGGTAGTGATGATGTGTTAATACTTATCCCCACTCAGAGAATGATCAGCACACAGTTCCAAGAGCTGTGACAGACGAGACTCTCAGAGAAGCACCCGGCATGTCTTGCTTTGAATTCTCTCAATATCGGTACCATGCTACTTGTTCAATTCTTCTTTACCTAGCCTTGTATGACCTTTTTCCTCTTGCCCTTTAGGCATTCATTCATTCAATAAAAAATTATTGAGCACCTATTATGCCAAACATTGTATCGAGCCTAGATAGACAGTGGTTAACATGACAGATACATTTCATGTAGTTTATAGTTTAGGGAGAAGAGAGTTAAAAAGTATAAACTCAAATAAATACATAATAAAATTATAATACATATATGAGGGAAAAAAAAGGTGCTCTGCGCGTGAGAAGCCAGCAGCCCATTTAGATAGTATGGTCAGGAACAAGGGCTGCCTCCATGCACAGCTCCAGGCAGACACTGCACACGAAAAATACAATGTGCCTGGCGTCCCCAGAAGCCAGCCAGGAGAGTGGGGCCATGAGGACTTCCAGGAGAGAGAAAGGCATGCTTAAAAGCACCAGAATAGGAAACATTTTGGCAAAGAGAGGCCACTGTTAGAAGCACAGAGTAGGGAGGGGTAGCATAAAGGAAGGGGGAGGGGCTGGAGTGTGAGATGAGGCTCAGATTCATAGAGAATGTGGGAGACCACGAGAGGAAGGTGAGATTTTTTATTCTAAATTCAATGAGAAGACTCAAGGGTACTAAGCAGATGAATGACATGGTTCAATGTACACATATATGTAAGCCACTCTGGCTACTGTCTGGAACATTGACTGGAAGAGAGCAGAGAGAGGAAGTGGTAACCAGTTTGGAGGTCACCAAGCCAACAAGGCAAAAAATGAAGGTGGCTTGGCAAAAGATGGCGGCTGCATAAAGAGAGAAAAAGAGATGGAATCAAGTTGTGTTTGCAGACTAAACTGACAATAATTGCTGATAGATTGGACGGGAGAGGTGAAGAAAAACTTCAGGATTTTGGTTTGAGCCAATAGGCAGTAAGTACCATTTATTGAGACAGGGTAATATGAAGAAAAACAGATTTAGTGGTTAGATCCAGAGTTACATTTCTACATGCTAAACTGAAATGCTTGTGATAAGTTAAGTGGAGATGACAAGTAGACAGCTGGTTCTATGAGTTTTGTTCATATTAAAGATCTGACTGGAGGTAAAATATGGGAGTTGTCAATATAAGTTTGCATTTAAAGCCATGAAAAAGGATGAGCTCTCCAATTGAGGGGGTGTGGACAGAGAAGATTAACTTTCTAATGTGCTTGAAATTTTTCGGTCTCCCACACATTGTGAATCACACCACATACAATTTTTCCAGAGCAGCTGGGAGCAAGTCCTCACCTTCATCCTTAGCAGCACCAGCAGCTGTGTTTGACCAGCTGGGCGTTAGGGCTGTCCTGGTCTAGAGCAGAAAGCCTTGCTTCCCAGGCTCTCAGCTCTCTCAAATGTAGGAATCCTCGATTTATTCTCTACTTCTGATTCTGGGTCTAGTCATTATCGAATTCAAGGCCCTTTAATAGTTTCAGGGCATAATAATGTCATGCTCTAAGATTTCAGGATGGGTTCAAAACAGCAGTGAGGACACAGGGAATGTGAAGATATGCAGGATCTATTTATTCTTCTTAATTCTTCAGTTTGGGTGGGTTAACACGTATCCTGGGCTTTGAAGACCAGCAGGCCTCAAGGAGAGCTGAAACACTAATAGCTTTGCTTACTAAGGGCATGCCAACATCTCTCTGTGGATCTGACATCTGTATTCCTCAACAAAGAGGATTTGATTGCGCTTGTTTGTCCCATCCAATATGGGTCTCCTGTACTGAGTTAAGTTTTTCTGCAAGCCACCTCGTGATGGGTTGAGCTTCATGATGTCCAATCTATGGCCAGTTGCCTTTGGTATGGGTAATGATCCAATGGTTCATTCAGTCCCTGTGATGGAAGCAAGGTTGGTTTCACTCAGTGTATTGTCCTGGGCCACTACAACAAGAAACAGCCTCCGTTTGAGCCCTCTCACCTCAGAAAAGGCTGAGGATACTCTGCTTGAAGCTTGAAGAAACTACAGCGTCGGGTCCCATCTTTGCTATGATTCATTTTCATCTGAAGGTGACAGAGGGTGAATCTCCAGTTCAGTGAGATTTTAAAGTAACCAGACTGGTGGTTTAGAAGGACCTTCAAGATGTGGGAGCTTATTCTCTTCAACTGCCTCATAAAATCTTTCATCAAGGTATGTCATCTGCTCTATTTTACAACTATCTGCAAAGCTCGATATGCATTTTATTTCTCTCAAACTTGAGAAAATTCTTTAGGAGAGTTTCCGAACATTTCTCATACATCTCTTAATTGTGAGCTCTGCATTTAGGTCCAAGTAAATAAGATTAATTCAGTTTTATAAAATTTCAAGCTGGTAAGGGGCCTGAAAACTTTGCAAAATCAAAGTAGCTCGAAGGTTTGCTCAATGAAGAATCATTAAACTAAATATGTATGAACAACTGGAACTTCCCTTTAAGGTAGAACTTCAGATAACTAGCAGTCAAATCTTTGAGATATTTAAAAGAATGTCAGTGTAGTAGAAGGTTTGATCTTTTCTGTCACCTGGAAGAGTCACCTGTGGATTATGGGTTCGATGGAGGAAGGAGACAGGGAGTGAAGGAAATTTGTCATGTTAAGAGGCAATTCTCCACAGTGCTCTAGCTTTTCTGCATATCTTGTGCCTTTATTCCAGACTACCTTTCCAAGGTTGTCAGTATAGCAAACAGCCTTGGAAGGCAGAGATAGTGTTTCCCTCCAAACCATGAGCAAGTTTTTTTTACTATTTGGTATAAAAAATAATTTCTTCCCCTTCAGGGCTAAGTTCAGGTAGGCTTACTGTCTATTAGAAAAGATTCGAGTTTCCTAAACTTGGAGTTCCTCTCTTATAATGTAATCCACTATTTGTGCAGGTATTACCTGGTTCTTTCACGTCATCTTATGGAAACTGAGGTTTGATGAACCAATGCAAAACCGATGTCACTGCAGCTACTGCTATTGCTGTAAGTAATAAGCTGTCTTTTTCCTCTGACAGGAATGTTGTGCCAGCATCCATGAAGGCTGGGTTATTAGCTTGAGGTAGAGTAAAACTCAAACCCTTCACAATTCTTGAAAATCACGAACCTACATAGGTAATTTTAGCACAGGGCTCAAGATGTTAGCGATATTAAGAACCGTGTTGGATCTTTAAAACAAAATCCCTGATAGTCAGATAGGGGAAAATCTTCAGATTTTCACACTGAATGAATACTACATAGTATTACAATTTTTATGAGATTAAATTTGAAAGCTTCTTCTAGAAGTTCTTCCAAAAAGTCCCAGACCTGAATAGAGTTTAGGGGAGAGGCAGTAATGACCATCTCTGACAGTGGCCACAGAACTAGACCAGATGTTTTCAAGTCCTCCTCTCTGATGGCAGTCCTCCCTCCCTCCTGGCTGAGGCTGAGCTCTTCCCTCCTCTCCCTGTCACTTCTCTCTCTGAAATCCTTCAAATCCACCTGCTCCCTTCATCTTTGCTGCCTCCTCTAATAAGCCACACTCCCATCATCTCTTTCTAACCCTGCTCCCAGATTCCACCCTCTCCCCTTCCAATCCAGATTCTACATGGCCACCAGAGTTGACAACTTCCTCATATCCCCATCACCTTCGACAGGGACTTTTAAGCTAGGCAAACCTAATGGCTGATTGTATCTGTTTGATATATTGGACTTCTGCTAAGATTATTTTGAACAAAAGTTTCCACTGCTTTAAAACTTTTTGAAAAAAAAATAAGAATACTAGCCTGAAAAATAAATGTCAAATTTTCAGTTTATCGTTCAAAACCCTTCATAATATTGTTCCATCCCTTAATCCTCCCCGCCCTCACCCTCAGAAGCCCTAGTTCCAGACACTGTTTCTACACCCATATCACTTAAAGTTTGTTTGTCTGTTTGTTTGTTTGTTTGTTTGACCATACCACTGCTTTGATCAAGCCTCATTGCCCACAGGACGAAATCCAAACTACTTAACTTCATATTCATCACTATGCTTGTTTCGCCCTGTGCTTGTCTCCTTTCTGACACAAACTCTCCCCTCCAACAAGTTTGGTCTCTTCCTGGTATAGTGGAAACTGGGCTCCCATGAGCCGTCTTTGGACCTTTGTTTACGCTATGGCTGCATCTGTTCTCTCTGCTGTCCTTCTCCTTCACCCTGGTGTCTCCCATCCCCAGCGCTATAAACATAAGACACATATAACTACAATAGATAAAGCCATCTCTGATCACTCTGGCCCATGGAGAACCCCCAGTATGTGTAGTGTGGTATGGTGTGGGGTGTGTGTGTGTGTGTGTGTGCGCGCGCGTGTGTGTGTTTCCAACCTGTTAACTCTGTGAAGGCAAGAGCATCTCATTCCACCCCATACTGAAGCCTAACGCTCACACACATGCTTAGTACCTGGCAGTAGCAGATTCCCAGTAAATACATGTTGCATCATGGGCCTCAAGAATCTTTCTATTTTCCCCACCTTTCCACTCAAATAACACAAATTCCTGATGTACCACATTATCTCTGTTTCTTAACTCATACTGTGTACTGCCCCATCACCCCACTCACCAACCTGAAATGCCTTGTCCTCTTCTACCTTCATTACCTACCCAATCTCTTCTTTAAGAGACAGTTCAGTTGTCACCTCTTTGTCTAACCCAAGTTCTGCGTCATTCTGTACTACTTCGACCATGAGGATGACTCATTCTATGTCTAGATCCAAAGTTTCTTGATCTTATGGTTAGTTTAATAGATCCACCTATCAAATTTTGTATCTTACACTGCTTCCCTCTAACATCTTTTCCATCATGGCACTCATCCCCTTGTATTATAAGTGTCTGCTTCTGTTTCCACCTCACCCTAACTGATGATGAGCTCCTTGGGGAAAAAAAGAATGAGTTGTATCCATCCTTGTGTTTTCATAACATATAACATTCTATGTGCTCAATAAATATTTGCTAAATGAAAATATGAGTTTTTCCAACCATTTAGCTATGATATTTAATTTTATGTGTCATCTTGATTAAGCTATGCTATCCAGATATTTGGTGAAATTATTATTTAGATGTAATTACATTTAAATAGTAGACTTTGAGTAAAGCTAATTACTGTCCATAATCGTCCAATTAATTGAAGTCCTTAAGAAGAAAATAATGATGTCCCCCAGAGGAAGAAGACTCCTGCCTCTCTGGAGACTCTTGACTAACCCATCAGTCATGAGAAAATAGAAATAAAGGCAGCAGTTGGCTAGGCTGCTCCAGAGTTGGAGATCGGCATAACCATTGGAGCAAAACGGGAAGTGGGAAGAAGCAGAAATTTGGGGCATAAGAGTGACTGAAATAATGGATTGTAGAAGCTTAATCTTGATGGGAAGGGCAGGGTAGTCATCTAGAAGAGGGCTGATGGATGGC
>NW_011888818.1:6424013-6428842 GCF_000151845.1 Pteropus vampyrus
GCAAAGAGAAGATACAAACAGTGGAAAGTTGATATAAAGACATGAAGAGATTGGAATGATGGGTCTACAAGCCGAAGAATGCCTAGGGTGGCTGGCAACTAGGAAGCTAGAAGAAGTTAAGAGAGAGGCATCAGATGGTTTTTCCCTCAGAAACTCCAGAAGGAACCAAGTCTGCCAACACCTTGATTTTGGACTTCTGGCCTCCTGAACTACAAGAGAATAAATTTCTGTTGCTTCAGGCCACCTAGTTTGTGGTTATTTGTTATAGCAGCTATAGGGCTAACACAGTCATGTATTTCTAATTTTTCTATGTAAATTATGTGTTACTATATTTTTAACGTAAATAGAAGTTTTATGGTTCTTCTTTTGCCTATCTGTTACCTATCATCTTCTCTGCCCTCCCAGCCTCACTTCCTATCCCTCTTTGCCTCAGAACTTACTCTTACCCTTCGCTAACAGTGGACCGTCTTGCAGTTTCACTAACATGTCACACTTTTACATATTCTGTCCCACAGAACTGGCTTCATGGGCACATGACCAATGCAGTCACACAGGATTCATATTCTGTCCCACAGAACTGGCTTCATGGGCACATGACCAATGCAGTCACACAGGATTCATATTCTGTCCCACAGAACTGGCTTCATGGGCACATGACCAATGCAGTTACACATTATGAAGTCTGTCCCTCACCGACACTTCTCTGCCTGTAAATACAATGCTCAGAGCACTCTATGCTTAGAGTTTAATACTTTGTCATCAATGTCTTCAAATTTTTAATAATTGTATCTTTAAACTTACAAGCAAAGTCCAGTGGGGCAATGGAATATGCACCCTGGGCTTGGAGCCTCAGCTCATGTGTGGTCCCACTCCCATCACCTCCCTGAGGTGAGTTCTTGGCCACCTGCTCCCTGACCTGGGAGCCCAATATCCCCCTTCCCACTCTAGAATAGCTGCTGCCCTCTGACTGGGTCGTTCCTCCATTGCCCTCCAGCCCCAACCAGGGCCTAGGCGCATAAATGGGGAGGATCAGGGTCGGACATGCTCTCTACAGGACACAGTGGCAGTCGTCCCTGCCCTGGGTTGGCAGTGCCCTGTTGATGGTCTCTGGTAGGTGACTAGGTAGGGGCCTCTCACCCACCCCTGATCCAGGTTTTGAGCATGTTTCTGCAACAGGTTGCAATTTCTTAGGGTCATCCATCAGACATGGTTTCGGGCAGTGGGAAGGAGAGATTAATTTCTTAGCTCCCTAGTCAGCCCACACATTTTTACTTTGCACCAGGCCCCACAAATTATGTAGCCATCCCTGCTGTATCCTCTACCTAAGATGTCCTTTCCCTCTTCTCTCCTGTTTAACACAAAATAATAATAACAATATAGTAACTATCATTTACTGAGCTCTTTACTATATGCTAAGTACTTTAGACTGTAAGGAAGACAGACAGACATACAGGAATGGTTGTAATTCCAGGTAGTTTGAGAGTAGAGTAAATGTAGGTGAAGCAAAGATGGCTTTCGAGTGAGGAATCTAAGAGCCAGAGGTGCCAGAGCTGGCCCTGAGAGACTCACAGCAGTTCAATGTGCCCTTGGCCTCCTTGTTCTGTGTGAGGCCCAGGTGGGAGGCTCTGTCCTTGGATAATGGGAAATAGCCGAGAACAGCTGCAGAGTCTGGAGAACCAGCAAGGAACACACTGTAACATCCTAGAACTAGATGACCCCATGCCTTCTGAAGACCTCTTTTGGGTTACTTCCAGATCTTTCTACCCAAATTAAGAAACAGCTAGGGTTGAGCAAACATTATGAAGTCTGTCCCTCACAGACACTTCTCTGCCTGTAAATACAATCCCAAATAATCATTCAGAGGCAAGTCCTCGCCTTACTGCCATTATATCAGAGAAAAGGGCTTCTCCAGGACTTAGAGAACCAACCCAGGGGACCTCACGCAGAGAGTAGGCTAATAGATAATGGAGGCCACTGGCTCTTTTTTGCCAGCTCAATGCTCTCAGCAGAGAGCATTGTCCCAACTTGGCTACACTTTAAACCAGTGGTTTTCAGGCTTCAACATACATCAAAATCACCTGGTGAGCTTATTAAAATAGAGCTAGGCTCTATCCTCAGATTTTCTAATGCAATATGTCTGAATGGGGCCTGAGAATTTGCATTTATAATGAGTTCCCAGGCCAAGTCAGTGCTGCTGGTCTGCGTAACGCACTTTGATAACCACAGCTTTAAACTGGGAGCAGAGTGATTTCATAGCCTTGGATAAGAGGACTCCACAAACAACAATCTCCATCATGGCTGTCATTGAGATCCTGCTCCGTCTATCACTTCCTTATCTACCCCGCCTTCCAGCTACACCTGACTTCTTGTGGTTCCCAAACCCCACTATGTCATATGTCCATGACTTTGTGTTTTTTTTTTTTAATGCAGAACTCTATAAAAATAAAATAATCAACTTTAATTCTGTTATCTAGAGGTAACTGCCACTGACATTTGGATGTGCCTGGTAGGAAAGAAGTGAGTGAGGAGCCTGCAAGTTATTTTGAAGCAAAGCTTGCAAAAAAATGTCTCAAGGGCCTGCTTTTATTTTATTTATTTGTTTGTTTGTTTGTTTGTTTGTTTTATGGTGACATTGGTTAACAAAATCCAATAAGTTTCAGCTGTACACTTTAATAGTAAGGCATATATATGTTTACACTGTGTGTTTATCTCCCATAGTTAGATTTCTTTCCGTCACCACATATTTGACCCCCTTTACCCCATCTACCTCCCCGCTCTGCCCTCCCCACTACCCTCTGGTAACCACTAATCTATTGTCTACGACCATGAGTCTCTGTTTGTTTGTCCTGCTCATTTGTTGCTTTTAGGTTTACATTCCACATATAAGTGATATCATGTGATTTTCAACTTTTTCAGCCTGTTTTATTTCTCTTAGCATGATTATCTCGAGGTCCATTCATGTTGTCACAAATGGCAGTATTTTATTTCTTCTTATGGCTGAGTAATATTCCATTGTATGTATGTACCATAGCTTCTTTAGCCAATCATCTATCGTAGGACACTTCGGTTGCTTCCATGTCCTGGCCACTGTGAATAATGCTACTATGAAAATCGGTGTGCAAATATCTTTTCGGATATGAGTTTTCAAGTCCAGTAGAGGGATTGCTGGATCATATGGTTGATCAATTCTTAGTTTTTTGAGGAACCTGCATACCGTTTTCCACAGTGGCTGTATCAATTTGCAGTCCCGCCAGCATTGTATGAGGGTTCCTTTTTCTCTGCATCTTCTCCAACATTTGTCATTACTTGTCCTGTTGATTATAGCTATTCTAACAGATGTGAGATGGCATCTCATTGTGGTTTTGATTTGCATTTCCCTAATAGCTATCTAAAAGATGTTGAGCATCTTTTCATATATTTGTTGGTCATTTGTATGTCCTCTAGGGAGAAGTGTCTGTTCAGGTCCTCTGCCCATTTTTGGATCAGATCATTTTTTTTGTTGTTGTTACTAAGTTGTATGAGTTCTTTGTATATTTTGGATATTAGGCCCTTATTGAAGGCATTGTTGACAAATATATTTTTTCATTCGAATGGTTGTCTCTTTACCTTATTGGTGATTTCTTTTGCTGAGCAGAAGCTTTTTAGTTTGATGTAGTCCTATTCATTTATTTTAGCTTTAACTTCCCTTGCCTTTGAGGTCAAATTCATAAAATCCTCTTAAAGTTCTTGAGTTTAGTTCCTATGTTTTCTTCTATGCATTTTATTGTTTCAGGTCTTATATTCAGGTCTTTAATCTATTTTGAGTTAATTTTGGTGTGTGATGAAAGACAACAGTCTGGTTTCATTCTTTTGCATGTGGCTTTCCAGTTTTCCCAGCACCATCTATTGAAGATGCTTTTCTTTCTCCACTGTACCTTTTTGGCTTGTCAAAAATCATTTGCCCATATAAACATGGGCTTTCAAGTACCTGCTTTTAAGTGCTCAAGGAGTATCCTTGCTTCAGAAGGGCAGAATAAGACATTGTCTCACATCCCTCTGAACAAAGGTTTCCCAATTTTTGAAACCTGTTTTCGTGTAGTATTTTGCAAAACACATCAGTATATGTTGTCTCATTTGGGTTAAGTGTTGGCTGAGAGAGAGAGCAGGTGACTTGCTCAAGGTCTAACAAACAGAATCAAGGCTGGAAGCCTGGTATTTGGTTCCAGGCTCTGTTCTTTCCACATGGTGAGGCTTCCCTACCAAGGTCTCATGGTCATCACCAAGCACACTTGACCACTTCCTGAGATGGTCTCCTGACAATAGCAACCACACTGTGGAGCAATTCTATTGCAGAGGTGTACCCTCCCCCATGCTGTCTTCACTGTCCCCTGCCAAATACCCTGGGGCAGGAACTGCAGGGAGCTCAAACTCCTCATCTCCAAGTCACTCTCTCTTGGTCACCTCTGTTGCCAGTTGCCAGTTGCCCATTCCCAACTGCCCCATTCTCATCCTCACTTTAAGAGGCAGTCACAAAGGGATTATTCAAAATTAGACTCTTGGATGGCAAAGGGTTGTGAGAGATTATGGGGCCATGGAGCTAGAGGCCTGGAGCTGGAGGCCTGG
This sequence comes from Pteropus vampyrus, assembly GCF_000151845.1. Classification (NCBI taxonomy): domain Eukaryota; kingdom Metazoa; phylum Chordata; class Mammalia; order Chiroptera; family Pteropodidae; genus Pteropus; species Pteropus vampyrus. The sequence goes on from NW_011888818.1 coordinate 6,428,616, forward strand.
AAGTGGTCCACATAAGCACAGGCAATCTAGGGGAAAAACAAAAAAAAACTTGTTCTTTTATCTGTAAAATGTGGATGATGTAAGGGTGTAACTGAGGAAGTGAGTGGTAGCTTTAAGCAACTCTTATTAATATTACAACAGCCCATGAAAACAATGGCAAGGTCCTAAAAGCTCAAGGAGGAAGGATGAGCCTCTGAGAGGGGAGAAGCTGGAGTCAAAGGGAAAAA
>NW_011888818.1:6430207-6440801 GCF_000151845.1 Pteropus vampyrus
AATCTGAAAACCACACTGTAAGTAGCATGTGTCTACATCAGGAAGCTGAATGATCTAGGGAGCCAGGTTTCTAAATCCCACTGTGCAGTGACTACTTGCACTTAGCCTACTTCCAGCTCAGGTCATCTTTCATCTGTCTTCCCACAGAATCGATTTCATCCTGCCCTGTCGTATGCTCCTACTTGAGCTTTCCCTGACATGTCCTTGGCAGACTGGGAGGGCATCAGGTGGGAATGACCTGGTCCTCAAGCCTGCTTTATTTAGTTCTGACTAACTCGGCTCCCAGGCCCTCTGAGCACTGGACCTGTGCCACTGTGATCAGCCTCTTTAACAGCCTCGGCTATACTCCTAATTCATCTCTTCTTCCCTACTCACTGTTTTTTAGTACTGAAGTCCTGCCTTCATCACTTACATGGGTTTGCCCAACAGACTCTTCAGGTTCATGGCGAGTTCAAGTCCAAAAAGCAAGTATAAGATTCACTGGTCTCAAACGGCAGCAGTGGCTCCACCCCAGCTCCACTAAAGAACTAGGAGGCTGGAGGGAGGCTGATGCGCAGCGTCTTCCCAGTGCCCAATGTGAGCAGCATCCTGAAGTAGTCCTGTTTCTATGCTAGGAGAAACAAGAAATGGCCAGAAACACACCCAAGGAGAGAACTGGAATAGAGAGTCTCTGATGGGGTCCAGTGGCATAAGAAGGTTATAAGAGGAAAAAGAGGGTGAGATGGAGCAGAGGATTAGCATGGAAAAGACTTAGCTGTCTAGATCTCTAAAGCTTGCCAGTTACAAATGACCTGGTGAAGGACACCAAATTTTCATGGCCAAGACAAATGAAATAGACAATGTTGCCAATATTGTCTATTTCAGAGCTATTCTAGGCATCTTTCTTATCTTGACTTCTTTAGCTGCTTGGCTCAGAGAGCTAGTCCTCTCTCTTGGATTCCTGCACAACTGATGCTCTCAGCTTGCAGGTCTCATAACAGAACACACGGTAACTGCCCTTTGGCACTTGTGGTTTGGAGATCGTAACCTTTAATTCTGCACAGTCTTGTTTTATATCAATGGATTGTTTTTCCAGGTCAAATGCAAACTTGTTGAAAGTAGGACCAACTATAACATGGGGTAAAAATAAAATACTAATTTAGGAACTGAGCTTTTTAGCATAATTTTATTTTGTTTAATTTTTACATCATCAAATGAATCACTTAATAAGATTTAAGCTATGAAATCTTAATGTTAGAATAACTAAATAACTAGAATAACTAAATAAATAGAATAAAGTTTTTATGGGTGAACTGTTAAGATGCCTATGATATGCTTTAAAATATTTCCAAAAAAAAAAAAAGTCAAAGGAATACAAGAACAGCAAAAATTGATGTTTGTTGAAGCTGGGTCTTAGATTCTAAAGGGGTCTACCATTTGATTTTCTCTACTTTTTAAATGTGTTTTTAGATTTCCATAATAAAAAGTTACCCAAAAAAGCCAGAATGGAATAAACTCTGCAGAAACTCTTTGGAATTTTCCACCAATCCTCTTTTTGGAGGTTAAAGGAAAATTATTTAAGTGTCCCATATCCACATACGGATTCACCTTTTACCATATCCTTTGGTCCAACTGAGTGGTTCCTTTTTTTTTTTCTTTTTTCTTTTTTTGAAGTGAGTAAACTATATATAACAAAATTTAGCATTTTCAACCACTTTAAGTGTATAATTCAGTGGCATCATTATATTTGCAAGGTTGTGCCACCATCATTAGTGGCTCTTAAATGTTAAATGTGAGTGTGCAAAAGAATTCCTCAACAGGGTGGCATATTCACATCCTGGACTTTGGACTTCATGGGCAAATATAGGCTGTCAAAGGGAATTTTGACGATGGAGAAGTTTTACTTTAAGCAATGACACCACTGCCACACCACTCCCCATCAGACTCCACTCTTCCCCAGTTAGTCTAGCTCTAAGCTGAGGCCCTGAGCTCACCCCGCACTCCTCTTGCTTAGGAGAAGGAGAGGGGTCCTGAAGTGGAACTGCATTATTCACTTTGCCTACTAGGCTCTGCCTACCCGGGGCTTGTCTCCGCTGCCCCTCCCGCTCAGCAAGGCCAGTCTCAGCTCACACTGCTGCTAAAACACCAGCCTCCCCATTTAGGGGACAAGAAGTCCTGGCTTCACCAAGCACCCGCTTTTTACCTCACTTGGCAACTGTCTGGCTTTGGAGCCAGGTGAGATTTGAGCCAAGCACAATTCACAGACCTGTCAGCTCATCAGAGCCAGTGGGAAAAAGTGCCCGCTCCTGGGCTTCCTTAGACCAACTGAAGCCAAATCGTCAGAGGTAGGTAGGGGAACTTTAAAAAGCCAAAGGGGTGGAGTTTGGTGAGCCAAGGGCAGAGTGGAGCAAGATCAGGTTAGATTTAGGCAGGGGCGAGATCACTCAGGATCTTGAAGGCCATATTAAAGAGTCTGGATTGTATTTTGTTTTAATCCCCTCTTTAATGAACTAAGAGGCAGCTACACTCCCAGCTTGCAAAGCTCTCAGCAAAGCCACTCTGTGATTGCCAGTTGTTATAACAACAACAACAACAAATATAATGACAAAGATACCTAACATTTATTGTTTATTTTGTTTCAGTCATTAAGCTAAGTACATTCTCCATCGCGTTTGTAGAGTATGCCCTCAGAAATGGATTCAGATTTCACCTTTATTTGATCATATCTTTGCCTCTGAGACAAACCAGAAAATAGTAAAGATCAGGGACTCTGAGCAGTGTTCATGTGTTTAGAACCTGTGACTTAGAGTTACCTCCAGGGTGAGGGTTGGTAGAAACAATACTGGCAGATTGGAGACTAGTTTCAAAGCAAGTAAATTCTGGCATATTTTAGCTCCAATCCCATACACTTTTATTTTATTTTATTTTATTTTATTTTTTATTTTTTATTTTTTTTATTATTTTATTTTAATGTATTGACATGAAACCACTTTGGGATGTGTAGCTGAATAACCTCCTGCTATTGAGAATTGAAAAGAACATACTAAAGGCAGCTATTCTGGTGTACGCTGCTGATTGAGTGTTATCTTTTACCAAGAGATGTCTTAATAGATCAGCCCAATTCCTAATTGTCAGAAAGCATGACCCAAGACCAACCACTCTAGAATCAATATCGTCATTTATGCCTTCAGTCCAGCAACATTTAGTTGGCACATTTTCAACAATTTTATTCAGTACATTTTATCATTTAGGTACTTGGTAGTTTTCAACCTGTAGCAATTTTCCCCAGAGAACACTTGACAATGTCTGGAGACGTTTTTGATTGTCATGATAGGAGGAGTTGATGGGGTGGAATGGGGTAGAGGATGCTATAGTGTGTAGAAGCTGGGGAAGCTACTAAAATCCTGTAATGCACTGGAAAGCTCCAGCTTAAAAGAATTTTCTGGCTCAAAATATGAAGAGAGCCGGGGTCGAGAATTCCTGAGTCACCTAGAAATACTTTTTTCATGATGACTGTATTTTCGAAGGTTCAACAAGAGGTTATATTGCTTAATACTATAAGTTCTTTAGGTTCTTTGTTGATGATTTTTTTTATGGCCATATTGGGAAACTGGTCACAACTCTGAAGTTTTTCCAGACAAAATATGTTACAGTCATGCTTTTGAAAAAAGAACATTGAAACTTTCACTTGCATGCTGGCGCTTGTATCAGACACACCCAAAGTGGTTTTCAGACGGAGTCTTGGCTGTTGCATACACTGATTAGTATTTTTAACTTTCATAGAAGAATGTCCTCTCTACACTCAGCATGATTCGAGAACCAGCCTTCATACATATCACACTAGCTCCACTCAAGTTCTTCCTCAAGAATGTCACTGTGGCAGGCACAGATAGCAACCTAACACAGCCTAGCACTCCCTTTCACAGGGGAGCATCACTGCCAGACAGTGGCCAGCTCCTGTCTTTCTCAGCACTCACCCATCCACCCCTTGGCATCTAAACCTGGCCAATTGTATGTTCACTTCTGAGCTGATATGGTTAAGAAGCAGGCCCACCATCACTTTGTCTTCCCCTATGTGCTAACTGGGAGTGGAGCCACAAGGTGGATGGAGCTCAGGGGCCTGAGTCGCCCTCTGGAAGAGTGCCGCCCACCCATCAGGGACACCTGCTTGGATGTTATATAAGCAGAAATACACTCACAGTGAGCCATTGAGATTCTGAGATTTGTCTGTTATAGTAGTTAGTGTTACCCGGACTAACTCTCAACTCTTCACCTCCCGCTTTCTCAGTTAGTTAGTTAAATCACTCTTTATGGAGGATCATCCGAAGCAAAGGTCAGCAAACTGTGGCATGTGGGCCAAACCCTCTATATGGCTGCAAGCCACAAGCTAAGAACAGTTTTTACGCCTTTAAATGGCTGGGGCAGAAAAAGACTCTAAAGAATAGTAACGTTTTGTGATACACAGAAATTATTTTAAAAATTCAAATTTTAGTGTCCCTTAATAAAGTCTTATTGGACCTCAGCCACACTCATTTGTTTACGGATTCTCTATGGCTGCTTTTACCTGGCGATGACAGCACTGAGCAGTTGTAACAGAGACCTCACGGCCCTAAAGTCTGAAATATTTGCTATCTAGACCTTGACAGAAAAAGTTTGTCATCCTCTGGCCTGAAGGATATGCAGATGGTCCATTAGAAATTGTCTCCTGCCCCTTTTCTGGCAGGTGAGAGTCTGGATAGGGCTTAGAAAGCCTGGGGCTCATGCTAAAGTCTACTTAGCTTTAACCTCTTGGAGGACAGCTTTCACTGAACAGTTCCAAGGCACTATTACAGGGCTATTTTTGAGGACCTCAGGCGCTATTTCTCTTAGGTTTCAGGACCAGGATATTCTGTGCCACTCCTTTGTGACAATCCTATCACAATATATTTGCTTTGGCTCCAAGAATATTCTGAGCCAAATCCATAGCCCCACCTTCAATGAACCAGCTCTTAGGTGAACTTCTTGAACACAAACACTACTCCCGAATTATTTTATTGCCCTATGCTTTTCTCTTTGCCTCCATCACTTCTTTTAAAAATTGCCCTCAATTAACAGATGTTTCTCTAAGCTGCTTCAGAAGTCCTTTTTTGAAATGAGGTAAAATATGAACTATAAAGATATAAACAAAGAAACATGAATTGTATTACATCTTTATAAATGTGCTCAATTGTTCTATCATCGACTTGGTTGTCTCACAAAATCCACTTGACTATACGATAATAGGTGTCAAAGGGCAAGCTGAATGACATGTGGGGGCAGAAGCAGCAGCCACTACACTCTGAAGGCATTAGAGGAGGTGAGAGACACCTGCAGAGGTGCAAGCAAGTTCCCCTCGCATAACTAGCTGTTCTTCTAGCTCTTTCCTGATTGCCAGCCCTATGTGCCGATAGTGAGCCCAGGTCCCATCACCAGTTCAAACTCATGGAGGCAATAGCCACACTGAACGCTCAACCTTCCACAGACTTTTGCCCCAGCCCCTTCTGCAGGGTACCTCCAGCTGTAAGATGTGCCCGTCTTCCCAATTTCTCAGAAAGTGTCAGCTCAATTACCAGCACTAGGGCTGGTTAGTGACTCTTCTGTGATCCTTCAAATCTCTTTCTCAGACCTGTGCTCTCCCAGAACCTCCCACAGTTGTGTCTGGGATTTCCAGTAAACAGAGAGGTGAGTCCTCTTCTCAATGATTAATCCCCAGAGGGCTGAAACTGCCTGGTAAAGCCACTTGGAACAGCTGCAAGCACCAGCCTCTGGGAAGACCAGAGGCAACTACTGGCTTGACCTGGGTTTGGAAGAGTGGAGGGTGAGCAATAGAGTTGCATTAGAGGCAGAGGATATTTTTGAAAAATAATTAAGTTCACTTCCCCTTTTAACCTCCAGTGATGACTTCTGTTTTCACCGCTCTCCAGAAACTACCCTCACCAGGTCATGGCTGACCCCCTGCTGACTGCAGGTGGTCTTTCCTCACCTCCTCCCAGCGTGGGCTCCTTCGGTTTCACCATTGTTCAGGCCCTCTTATTCTTGAACTTCCCTTCTTAACAAGTTCTCCTAGAGATTCCCTTCCACCTCTCCAATCTCTCATCTGGATCTGTTGAAGGTCTCACTCTCTCCTCCCATCCTCTAAATGTCAGTATTTGCCCAAGATTGGTCCCTGGGTCTCCACTTGTCTCTCTCCACATCTTCTCCCTCAAAGGGACCACCATCTCTAGCCTAACTGACCCCAACACAGCAGTGTCTGCTCCAGGCGAACTATTCACAGGTACTGTCATCACCTCCACTTGTAACATCTCTCCCTAATTTCTTTGTTTTTCTCGAGTTATGCCATTCTTTTACCTTCCAAGATCAAAACTGAAGGGTCTTCTTTGTCTCTTCTCACTCCTTTGTCTTCCTTGTTCAATCAGCCCCCAAGTCTGTCTACTTGCCAAGCTGAAACCCATTGTCATTTCCATTGCCGCCCTTCTAAAATGAGCCATCGACATATGCCTACACAGAGAACTCGGCCTCCCGACTGGTAGCCATCATCGCAGTTCTAGGTGCTAGTTCTAGGCTCTATGAAAAGACCACATTTGGCCCTAAAACTCCCCTCAGATCCAAATAAGTCATTTAAGTCATTCTTATCACTTCTACTTTAGTTTAAGCAGAAGGCATCAGTCTTACTAGGCTAGGGAGGTCAGAGGTCAGAGCTCAGAGTTTGGGGCTACCAAAGCAGCTGGACATCGAAGAGGGGAATCCTGGCAAGAAGGGAGTCACTGAGGAGGAATCACAAAATCTACGTACAAATACCCCACAAATCTTTGAATGACTCTGAACTGAACATATTCAGGGAAAGAATCCAAAGAAACCAGCAGAAAGCAACAAGTGAGAGGCTGAAAATCTATGCAGATATTTTAAGAGGTGTCTGATACTGAGGAGACTGAGTTTTAAGTTCAAAATTGAAATTCAAACCAATTTAGAGGGCCTTACTTTTCCAGCGAAACTCCATAAGGGCCATATCTCAAGTATATCAACAGATTCACCAAATGACTTAAATTTGCATCCACCTCAATACAGATTCCCAGAGCCCACCTCAGACACATTTAATAAGAATCTCTGGAGTTGGGCCTAGAAATCTGCATTTTTAAATAAAGATTCTCAGGTGATTCTGATGCAACACTTTGGAACCATCGCTCTATTATAGTTTGCTCTTTTTTCAGATGAGCAAACTGAGTCGAGAGGATACAAATGACTTGCGTAAGGTCACACTGTGCCAGGACTAGGGCCAGAATCCAGGCTTGCTGACACCAATTCCAGTGCTCTCTCAACTATACTGCTCAGCCTCAGAGTCCTCAGACCCTTGCTTCTGAGAAACTGAGTGAGGCTTAATAACAGCAATCCTGCTTTTTCTGGCCTTGTTCCTAATGCCACACAGCCTGGGGGCAGGAAGAAGGGTGGGCAGTGGGTGTGGTGTAATGAGATCAGCTCTGAGGGGCTTCTCCAGCCACAGTGAAGGAAGCTCTGGGCTGGGGACATCAGCCGCTGCCCCATTGGTCTGCTGGGAGCCCCACCACCCTCTAGCTGTTTTCCTACCCAGGCACTGCTCAACCTCTCCCCACCCCATTTGTCAACAGTTCCCAGAGATGAGAAAAAGGAGGAGAGACAGCTATGCACGTGTCTCCTTGGAACGAATGGCACAAAGAAAGAAGCCTAGAGGTTGTGACTGGAAAGGCTGCCTGGGAAGTTTCCATAGCAACCCCATCATCCCTGCCCCAGCAGCTACGTGCTGCCTGGCATGTGCACATCGCTAGGTCCCTGGAGGACACTGTTGTCTCTCCCTCACTCAGGGTTCAGGAGTGAGTTGTTAATCCTGGTATTTAGATAATAATATCCAAAGGCATCTATGGGAACCTGAACCAGCTGGAGCCTAGGACATGTGTCTGCGGGCCCTCTAGGGAGAGGTCCAGAACCTGAGAATCTTTACGGTCCATCTCCTACCACAAGAGCTGGCGGTGAGCAAGTGGTTAAATACTGTTTGATGAGTGGCTGAACACATGAGAGTCTTAGAGGCTTTGGTAAACTCCTTTGCTCACAGAAGTCAGGGAAAATCAGAGTTAAACCTGGAGGGCAAAAGGGTAGCTCCTCCCCCACCCATTCCCGCACCCCACCCCCAAGGCAGGGAGGACACACATCTCCAAATCCAAATTGCTTCTAACAGCCTCTCCTCTTCTCTCTCTCTGTCTCTCTCTCTCTCTCTCTCTCACACACACACACACACACACAGTGTATGCCAGCCCCTCTGAGCGGCAGGCCACCAGCACGAAGGAGTCAGTAACAAAGTGTTAACCTTCCCAGGGACATGTGCTCCCCTCCTTCTGCAGAACCCTCCCCCCGCACCCCCACCCCCAAAGCACACACACTTTGAGAGATAAATATACAACAATGGATCACCAAGAGTGGAATTTCAAGCACCAGTGATGAAACTGTTTTTAGGAAAGGAGAGGGGATGCTTGAAGTCCTACAAATTATTTGCCATCACAATCATAGCCTGGAGCATATTTAAAAACATAAATCTTCAATATCTTCTTCCTTTGAGAGTGGTTTTCATATTTGGAAATAGCAAACAAGTCTGGTGAACAAGTTAGGTAAATAAGCTGGATAATGCCATTTGGAATAAAGGACTCCTTATAGCTTTCATCAAGTGATAAAAGACTTGGGATTTGTTTTCATTTTGTTTGCTTGGTTTTTGTTTTTGCAAGGTCAGTGAGTAACTCGGGAAACATTCCATGGTGTGTCTCCTGATCAGGCAGTGTCTCAGGCCCTGTGGAATGTGAGAAGTGGGCCTGGGAGGGGATGGCACTCCCGTCCTGGAAGTAAAAGCGGGTCTCAATCCACTGGAGAGACAAAGAGGCAACCACGGGACTTAACTGCTTCCCCTCTGCCCACCTGGCCTCAGACCTCATCCCTTCGGATGCCTCCAAACCGTCAGAGCCTTCCCTTCACTTTCTGCTCAGTGTCCCAGGGTCCTGAAAACTGCTTGAGAAAACTCAGTCACGCAGACTGCCCATCACTGAGGTTCAGGGGGCCCTCAAAGCTGCCAGCTATTACTTTCTGGGCCTCCCCAGAACGTGCTTGCTTTCACAAAATCGCTGCTTTAAATTTTAACCACTATCCTCGTGCCTCCACCCCCAAACACCCAGGGGCCATCATCTTCTCTCTCACTAGCAGCAGACAACTTATCTCATAAGTTCCTTAGACGATAGAGGCCGTGTGGCGTGGCGGGAGCTTCACAGTCTCCCACTTCCTCTGGACAAGGCACCACCCTAGTCAAGCCCCAGAACCCTGAGGCTGAATCCGCACAACCATACAAGGAATACATACCTACCTGTCTAGTTTTTACCTGCCTACTAGGATATTCATCTCTTCCGAGCTGGGACCCTCTTGCCCCCAGTTTCATCTTTCTGGGGACCAATCCTCCCCCTATTTCGAGGAAGGAGATGAGGGGAGAGACAACAGTGTCCTCTGCTCCTGCCCAAAGCTAAGGCCTCCCTCGTGATCCTCGGATAACTGGCTCCAGCAGTCTTTTTCTTTTTCCTGATGTTACCTTGCATCACAAGAACATAGGCAAGTCTTCCTCCAGTTGTTTGTTTGTTTATTTATTTTTGTGTGTGTTTCCCCCCCCCAGCTGTTTAAAAACAGTCAGACAACAAAACTCTTAACCTTCTGTCCTTTCCAGATTCCATTTTATAGTGCTCTTTCCCTCCCCAGGGAAGCTTTATTTAAGAATAAAGAATTCTTTTGGAGAGGTTAGTCACAGAGTTTTCTTTAAAAGTCGATATTAAAAAAGCGCACAGTGAAAAATGTCATCTTTTTATCCCAGTCCTCTTCACAGAAGCCAGTTTTCTTACTGTTTTCTTGCATACATAGAATTATGTCTATTTTATATCCTATCTCTGTTTTACACTTGCTGTTTTCACATAGTGGCAGTCATTCCATATAGCATATATAGATCTGCCTTACTTTTTAACATTCCCCCAGCACACTCCAAAGTAAACATAAAGGACATATCAAAATTTATTTGACAAGTCTTTTACTGACAAATGTTTGGCTCTATCTTTTGCTATTTCAAAAATATTGTAGTTAATAACCTTGTACATGTCATTTGGTATGTAAATATTTCTATAAAATAAATTCCTAGATGTGGAATTATGGGATCAAATTGTGTGCACAGTGGGAATTTCAATTGTTATTGCCCACCATAGAAAATATACCAATTTATACTATATCTTATTCCCGCCAGCAATAAATGTGACTTTTTCCTAAGGCCCTTACCAACAATTGAGTTAGCCAATTTTTTTTTATCTTCCTCAATCTAAGTGAAAACGATACTTTAGTGTAGTTATGATTTTATTTTCTCTTGCAATTAGTGAGAATAGTTTCTTTTCATGTGTTTAAGATCCTTTTGTATTTTTTCCTGTAAACTTTTTGTTCATATCATTGACTCATTTTTATGTTGGGTTGCTCATTTTCTTATGGAAAATTTGTGGAAGCTCTTTATATATAAGTTCCTTTTGATATAGGTTACCTTAATTTTTCCAGTCTGTTGTTT
>NW_011888818.1:6444231-6445811 GCF_000151845.1 Pteropus vampyrus
TTTTCTGGGCTATTCTAATCCAACTAATTGCCCTTGTATCCAGCCTCCATTGTGCTATCACTTTATCAATCAGGTCATTAAAGACCTTAGCAAAAGCCTTGCAAAAGCCTCCATCTCTTCAGTCAACAAATACAGATTAAGTCTTTATTATGCTCCAGGCTTTGCATCTGTCATATTTCCTTAATAGATGAGTTTAGAAACAATTTTAAGAAAAGAAAAAGGTCGGGCTGACATATTTTGTTTTCTTTTTAAATCTCAGGCTGAATTCCAGTGACTGCTGCTTTTTAGAAGTTTCCCAAACTGCATTATAGTTGTTGTTGTTGTTGTTGTTGTTGTTGTTGTTGTTGTTGTTTTGTTGTTGTTTTAACTAATCTAGTCTAGAACTTGTCTGAGACTGAAACCAAACTCATCAGTGGTATTTAAGCAAAATGCGTTTCTATTTTTCCAGGCATCTAAATGACTTATATTTAGCTCTCTTTTTCCAGGACTTTTGTTCTTTCCTAAAATGGCTCAAAGAGCATCACTGGGACCATTCCTCTGCCCTGCAAACCCTCCAGGGACTGGAGCACAAGTTCTTTGCACCTGAAGTCTAGAACTCAAGGAGAGCAGCAAAATCCTGGAAAGTCTTCCCTTATCTTGACACCAATGTGGGAGGTCAAGGAAACTCCAGACATTTTGAAAATGCTAGAGAAAATTTCTCCAACTTCACTCAAATTATTTACAAGTATAAGCTTCCAAATACAATTGAAAATACTCATTTTAAAAATAAAATCTGAAAATAAAAACAGATCCATTCTTTCCTAATGATGCAGGACAGGGCAAATTTCCCCAAGTTGAGGGGAGACCAAGCACTGAACCAAGAGAAAAAGAGGGTTCTTGGTGGAGAGTGTAGTAAGAATTCAACAAATGCCAAAGTTAGAGTCAAAAGGAAAGTTTATTTAAAGGTGTTTGGGGAGGAGGAGAGAAGCAAAGACTAGAGAAAGCAAAGACAAAAGGCCAAGACAAGGGAGAGAAAGCCCTGAATCCAGTTGATATATCATTTTTCAGTTCTTGTGAGTTACAGTTTAAAGACTTTGTTAACCCATTTCCTAACCCATGGACATACAGTGAGGAGTGGGGAGAAGGGTATGTAAGCTAAAAAGATAAGAATATGTAGTGTGAAAGGCCTGCTGGCAGTTCCCAGCCTTTAATCCATAGGTTCCCTATGGGTTTATCCGTAAGGAGTGATTGATTTTATTTGTGTGGGCCGCTACTTAAAGACTCCATCATTCCCCTTCACAGGTGTGGAGAATGGGTTGTTGGTAACCCAGCAGAAATCTTCCTTTGTTCTGCAGGTGTCCTCCTGACCTGGTTGCAGGGCTGATTAGCATATTGCAGTCCCTGAATGTAGCTTGATTTAACACTTTAGTTCTCTTGCCTTCTCCCTACATTACTAACATATTAAAGACTGCTATAAACTGGGTAGGTGATAAATCAATACTTCAAGAGCTAGATATTGATTACTTGAATGAATGGCAAGTGAATGAATGAGTAAAGTAACACAGAATAGGTCTATCTAACACAAACTACATATGATAAAG
>NW_011888818.1:6447456-6456610 GCF_000151845.1 Pteropus vampyrus
CCAACCCCTGCTGTGAGCCAGCAGCAGAGGCCAGCACTGGGGATACTGAGATGAACATCCTGGGCCCCCACTTTCAGGAGTGGTTAGCCTCCTAGGAGGGATGATTCAGGAAGCGGGAATACAAAGAGACAGAGGAGAGCTCCAAGGGGAGCTGTCAAGCTCCATGAGGAAGGTAATGCTAGATTGAGACAAAAAAAGTGAAGAAGTGTTGGGAGTGGGGTGATTCTAAAGCATGGGGCACAGCACAGAAAGGCAGATAACAAGGCACAGGTACCACATGGAACCACTGGACACCTGCCACTCTAACTTCTTCAGACTGAGAGGGCCGTGTCCATAGTCCACTAAACTGGCAAACTGTGATAGCTGGTCTTCAATAAGGGTGGCTACAGATTGGATGGGCATGTCCCTGGCCCAAAGGCTCAGGCTGGTTGGAGTGTCCTATAAGGCACTCAATACAGAAGATATTAACTAAATCAGCCAATCACCCTGACTCCCTCTGGAATTCACACAGGAAGAATAGCAGGGATTTGGTCTATAAATGAAAGAGTCAAGTGCAGAGAAGCATGAGTACCAGACTAGACCAGGCACTACACACATTAAAACTGCCCCACCCACCCCACCCACTCCACCCTCACCCAAACTTTGAGTTCTCTTTCAAGTCTGTTCTGCATAACAGTAACTTATAACAATAATAACCATTTTATTTCTCAGAATTTTCATGAGTCAGGAATTTGGGAAGGGCTTAGCCGGGAGGTTCTGGCTCACAGCCTCTCAAGCAGTTGTAGTCAGGTACAGAACAGCAGGGAGCTGGAGCCCCTGGAGACTGCTTGCATGGCAACTGAAGGCATCGAGAGGGAGAGTTCCAGCAAGCAAAGTGGACGCTTCGTTGCTTTTTATGACCTAACCCGGGAAGTCATATACTATGGCTCTCATGTACTTTCTTGCTTGAACTTGTCACAGAAGCCCAAATAGTTTTCAAGCCCACCACTAATGGAAGAAATGTAGAAAAAAAAGTTGTGGACATATCGTAGAATTTCCACATAGTCTCAGCTCAGGCTTCCTATGAAACTCCATTTTCCTAAGAATTTAGATTAAGGTTTAAGTTGACTCCAGCCCTGGCACATCAGATAAGCTGCTGTTCTGTACCTGACTACAACTGCTTGAGAGGCTGTGAGCTAATGTATAAAGTAGGAAGTGAACGCAGACAAAGATAAGTCTGGAGAAGTAGGCAAGGGTCTTTCATGTCATACTATGGGGCTGGACTTTTTCCTATAGGTGTCTTCTCTTCCTTCTAGGACAAGTGAGGGTGGGTAGAGGTGACTTCCAAAAGTAGATGGCTTATAGGGCAGAGACTGGAAACAGGTGGTCCACTGCAGGGGACACCCCATACAATAGTTCTTAGATTAGAAGGTTTTTTAGAAAAAGTCAGCTTCTTGAAAAATTAGAGACTCTGGTCACAGTGGATACTTATTTTTGCACAGACACAGGGCAGGGCTAAGAGAACAACAGCTGTCCACTTGACATGAGGTGTGTGCTCCTTAGCCGTATTTCAATAATTTCCTATTGCATCACAATTGTCTTGGTTCATTATTTATGTTACCTTCCCAATAACATTTGAATTTGTGACCTCTGATCTCAGGCTTCCCATGAGCAAAAGCTTTCATGGACTCAGGCTGGAAAAAAAAAAACAAACAACTTCTCGTTTAGCACTTGGCCATTCCAAATGTAGTTTGCTTAAACTTTATTTGGTAAACACTATATTCACTCATGTATTTTCAACTTTTTTTAAAGGGAAACCCTGTTTCTCTTGTTAAAGGTGACCTTGAGGTCATCTTTCCTGCTGAAGTGGATTCGATCCATTTGTTCAGAACAGTAGAGACAATTATGTGCACTATAAAGTGTCAATCAGGTACAATAAGTCCTCACTAATGTTGTGGATAGATTCTGGGACTTTAAGTGAAACAATATATAACAAAACCCATTTTGCCTTAGGCTAATTGATATAAATAAGAGTTAAGTTCCTATAGCATTTCATCAATGTTATAACAAAGTGACGTTGAACAAAAGGACGTTATTCGAGGACCTGCTGTACAAAATGACCTTCCTGCAGAAGAAGTTACTTTAGCTGCCCTTTTGAGCCAGTATCCTGGCTTGATGACTAGGACCCTTGGCCAACAGGTGATTGCAGCCAATCAGAACATGGAAATGCCCAGTTTAGGTACAAATCACTGAGCAATGTGTGTTTTTCGCCTCGCAAGAAGTAGCTTGACATACTCCTTTACAACTCTTCAAATCATACCCTTTCTTCAAGCACCAAATCCAGCCTTCTCAGATTACTCTAGTCATATTGACAGGCTTACTACCTAGGACAGCCTCTATGACTGGCTTCATGCCTGTGTTTCCGAGTCCCTTCATCCCAGCTCCTTCATCACTGTGCCTCGTCTTCCATCAGACTCCCTTCTGGTTCATAGCTAGCCCGGACTTTGCCCCAGTATGGCTGCAACTCTAGTTTGCCTGGGAGCCTGATGGCCTGCTAAAGCCTCCCTGACTGGGTCAGCTCTCCCAAGGCCTGTTCCTCCCCACTAGGTAGCTCTGGGGCCAGTACTGCGCCTCTCCCTGCCTGTTCTTTCATAATGCCTACTCCTGTGTCTACCAGAGACACTGAAGCCAGTGATGGGGTGAGAAAATGAAAAGACCGAACAGAATAGATTCTTGGGAGGCAGACAAGAAAATGAGCAGAGGAAATTCCAACTAAGAGTTGGCTGAAATGGACTTTGATATCTTCATTCAGAATTAAAAATAAACCACTGGAGACACATAAGCACATAAGTAGCCGCCACTGTTCCATACATATTTTTCTGTTCGGATTGTATCTTTGAATTTAGAAGAACTTTCCAAAAAGAAGAAGTCAACAAAAGAAGGGGAACAGTCTGAGGAAGCAATTAGGGGATGCACCACTAATTCCTTTATTTAGGAATAAAGAGAAGAGCAAGAGGATGATGGGGTCTCGGAACTGTTCATAAAATAGAATCAAGAACAATAGAGGGTGAGAGAGATCGAAGGCTTGTTGTTGGTTGGTAATTGTCAAGAGGCAGTATTGTGTGATATGGCCTGATCCAAACATTTAAAAATGAAACGTTGTTGTAATTTGGATATATCGATGAGGCCACAACAAGAGTTCTTGAGACAGAAAACTTCATGTTTGGATTAAAGTACTTGGATAATTTAATTGCTGCAGAAATTATCAAGATTTGATTCAAGTATCTAATACATAATAAGCATTGAATAATATCATGTGTGTTGAGATTACATACACCAGATGCCCAGTGAGGTCAGAAATGTTAACAAACAACATGATGGTTAAATACTGCCATCTATTTATCATCACCTATTCGTATATTAAGTGACTTCCTGAAATCTACGAAAAGCCAACTATGAGCCAGATGCTGGTGATGCAGTGATAAGTAAAAATGACATAGACTCCAACTTTGTGGTAATTATAATCTAAGATTACTTATCCTCCACTGGAGGCATATCAGCAGGAGACATTTGGACATAGGGGTTCACTCTTGGTTGCACACTGACTGAGGACCCTCCTGGCATTTAGCTGGCAGGGACCAGTGATACTAAACATTCTACACTGTGCAGACTCTGACTATAGGCCAACAGCACCCCCATTGGTAAGTACTGCTAGTGCAAGATGTGACACCATTTTTAGAGACAGATTTTTTTTCATAACAAGACCAAGTACATAATGAATGTTTATTTTTAAAGCATAGATTTTTCAAATTCCTTTACCATGTTTCTATTTAAGTCTCATGGAATACTTTTCTCCTAAATGACACACTTTGGTTTTGGTTTCGGTCTGTTTGTTTGTTTGTTTGTTTGTTTGTTTGTTTCTCTATTTATTTATTTATTTATTTATTTAGTGGTGACATTGGTTAACAAAGTCCAGTAAGTTTCAGCTGTACATTTTAACAGTAAGCGCATATATATTTACATTGTGTGTTCACCTCCCATAGTTAGTTCTTTCTGTCACCACATATTTAACCTCTTTTACTCCCATCTACCTCCCCCTCCCTAAATGACACACTTTGGAAAACACTAGAATAGAGGTTTAGAACAGTCTCTCCCAGGTTTGAATCCCAGCTCTTACCATTTAGTAGCTGAGACTGTGAGAAAGTTACTTAATGTCTCTGAGTTCCCGACTGGAGATAGGTAATAGCTAGCTAACTGAGGTATTGTCAGATTGTTGGAAGGACTGAGGTAGTGATCTGTATGACTTGCCTTGCCCGGTGTATGGAAATATGCATGTTAAGAAGAGGTGGCCAGCACAGAAAATGTGGCCCAGAAGTTTAGATGTGGAAAAAGATGATGTGGTGGGTGAAGGGCGAACTGGGGACAGGGGATGCCTTTTTGAAGAATAAGGACACCCGAAGAGCTAAAGGGCACAGAGAAGGCAATAAGAAGGCCCAGCAGGTGAGGGTGGAGATCAAGTGAGGAAATAATCCAGGCAAGAAGACACACCTGGAAGGTGTTATTCCTATTTCATTGCATGTTTAAAGAGTGATTCATTTCCCACAAAGATTCCTCTGAACAAACAGGCCCCTCATGATACCTCATTCTATTTCTACCTTGTATCTCCTTTGTGCAGAAAAGACAAACAAATGCATTTCTTGGTCTCATGTGGTCCTGCTTCTGATAATTCACCCACAGAAGGGCCCACTGGAGGAAGAGGGCAGAGTCTAAGCAAGATTTAACTAAGTCTTTTGCTAACCAGGCCCCTATCACTAAATTGTAAGGTCAGGAGCAGGAACAAGAGCAGAGAGTCTAAGCAAATGGAGAATTTGCTTTTAGTCTGTATGGTCTTCCTTGTTTGTTTGTTTGTTTGTTTGTTTGTTTGTTTGTTTGACATGTTAACCATCTTGACAAGGTTTCTGCAAAGTTCCTTCTGATTACTTATGTTGGGCAGAAATCTCTCTCTTAGCCAGAGTTCCTCCCACTGGTCATGAGGTGCATTCTCACGTTCTGGAGGCAATTCATGTGCCAGTTGCATAATACAAAACAATGTTTTGGATATGTAGTAGAGGAGGAGGAAGAACCATGGGAGGGACTCTCTGCTTCTTGGCATTTAATCCATTCAGGCCATTATAGACTTTGTAAATACTTGTTGACACTTCTTGTTTGTTGTAGGAAGCCCCAGCTCTACAATTCAAGTGTTAGTTCTACCCACACTGTTAATGAAAGACAACATCGCAGCTGTTGTCTCCACCCCCTTTGCCTCCTTTCCCAAATAAAAATATTTGGAAACTGAGTAAGAGTTGCCCCATTCTTAGTCTCACCCACACTTGCCCTTCTCAGTGTTCTATCCAGGTACTTCCCTAGAACCAGCAGTTCTCCAAGAAGGTGAGTTACAGCTGCCAGTCATGACCATTGGGGCATACCTCTGCCCAGTGCTTTTGGATGTCACCACACAGGTTTTCTTGGTTGGGTTTTGGCATCTGTCCTTGGCTAAATGCTGAGCTCTCCAATTAGTCACCTTGACCAGTGCACGTAGAATGATTGAACTGTGGTGTCATTTGGTTTGTTTAGGAAGGAAAAAAGTAAAGTTATGCAACTATTCTTTCTTTTCCTTATTCACACTCTAGAGTTCACGGTCAGGCAGCATTATTTATAGAAGAACCTTGGTCTTCCATATTGATAAAATCTTCTTCCGAACCTGTCTTTGTGTTCAAAATATTCTTCCATTTATATTATGGATTCAATATCAGAAATAGCAATAAACATTCTATAGCAAAAAGAGCTGTGATAGATTAGTGATGTCTGTTTTGAAAGCAGACTGGGAAAGTGGCAACATGTATGCTATGTGTTTGCCATCCTTGGTCTATAACTAACTAGATTATGGAATTGCTTTTCCTATTATTCCTTGGGTCACAGTTTAGCCCACTATCTCTGTTCTTAGAACCTATAATTGCTTTTTTACTTGGGTAATTATATCTTTTAACTTTATGCTACTCAGCTTATTACATTCAATCAAGAGATATTTATTGAGACCCAGCTATGTGCCAAATACTACTCTAGAACCCTGAAGAAATAGCAGTGAACAAGAAAGACAAGATCCAAATTAAAAAAAAAAAAAAAGACAAGATCCCTGCCCTCATGAAGCTTATTTCCTAGAATGCAGAGGCAATTAACAAATAGACAAATATATACATAAGAATATTTCAGATAATAAGTGTTTTAAAGAAACAGAACAGACCAATGTGATAAAGAGTGACTGAAAGAGGATTTCATTATTGTGGATTTATTTTTAAGATGAGAAATACACTAGGGCATGCTTGTATGACATTGGGAGAATTATTGTATAGAAAGGGAAATTGATGCTGCAGGAGAAAAGAATAATCACAGAAATTACTTGGGTGCCACTTTCTCTTCTACACACCCTTTCTTCACCAGAGCAGATCAGTTTTTCTCTTTCCAACTGATCACTTTGTAGTCTGTGGTCATCAGCTTCTCTGTGCTTCCAGGGTTGCTTTCCATTATATAATCCAGGACCCTAAGTTTCCCAAAGAAAGTCATGCATGAAAGCGTGAGATGCCCTTCGCATAGGCTTAAGTATTCTTGTACCATCTGGACTCACTTCTTAAAGTGAGTTCTTAAAGTCAATTTGACTGTCTAATAGGCTGTCACCAAGGATTGGCTTCCTCTCTCATATTTCTTCAAGGATTCATTTTGTTGACTCTTTCTCTCAAATAATCTCCCCATCTGTTTTTGACAGCAACAGCAAAGACAACTTTCAGCTGGTTTAACAAAGGACTCTCTGCCCTGTGGTGGGCTGTGACTGATTCTTCTTGAAGTTAGAGAAAAAACACTACTACTTAGGTCAAGATTAAGTTTGAGTCAGAATTTGGGCCCGGAGTTAGTCTGGACTCTGGGCTCAGGGATTCAAAAGCTTCATTATGGCTCATGCGTGATCTGGCTGAGTTCACAAGTTTAGAACATCCATGTGGGGATTTGAGGCCAAAGTACTCTGGTAGTAAACACTATATGTTTGCTCATTTTATGACCAAAATAGTTTACTGAAAGTTGTCTTTGACCTTTATCAAAGCTCCTCTTTCCTCCTCTTCCTCCTGTTCTTCCTTTTCTACTTTTAATATGTGTGCGAAAAGGTTTGGCAGAGGGGTTCATTGGCTCTTCCTGGAGATTGAGCATGTCATTCACATGAAGCTGACAGGTTGCAATGAAGAACAGTCAAATTTCCAATCAGCGCATATTCCTTCTTTAGCAATTCCTCCCAAAAGGGGTCTACGTTTTTTTCACTCTTACATTCTAGCTCTGAGATAATGATCTGGATTCCAGAGACCTGCACCTCATCACAAGGCACTTGTTTGTGATTCTTCGATGGAGGAATTGCTCAGAAGAGTTTTTCAGGCAGCCAGGAACAAAAACAAAAGTTTATTCAGAAACTTTCCATTTGCTATGGGTCAGAATCTTAATTTAAAATGTCTTTTAAAAAAATATCTTCTTCTATAGTGTTTAAATTCTCATCGCCCATAACACAACTTCTGTTTCTTCACTTCACACTCTACCCCTAACACTAACCTTAACCCATGCTAATTAATCTTGTCAGGTAAAATCTATTTTTGGTACAATCTTGTGGTCAACTTAATTATACTCTCAGGTACCAGTTAAACAAAATCAAGCCACCATATTTGTCAGTGTATTAATTTCAAATGTTTTTTGATCATGTTCAAGAAGAATCAAGCAGA
Source organism: Pteropus vampyrus (assembly GCF_000151845.1). Taxonomy (NCBI): domain Eukaryota; kingdom Metazoa; phylum Chordata; class Mammalia; order Chiroptera; family Pteropodidae; genus Pteropus; species Pteropus vampyrus. The sequence goes on from NW_011888818.1 coordinate 6,455,226, forward strand.
AAATCACAACCAAAACTATCTTATTCATATCAAACAAATTTTGATATCAGTATCTATCCAACATTAACTCAAGGAGAGTTTTCTTAGCATGTATCCGTACATATGACAAATATAGTTATTTGTCAAATTATGTTTTTTCTTCCACTCAAATTATTAATCATGAGATAAAACTGTGAATTATCAGATTTAATCTTCAGCTAAATAAATATTACTCTGACTTTAAAGGGGGAAAAAGCAAGAAAATGATGAACATGAAAGTGGGACAGAGGTTCCCTCATGGTGGTAGGAAGTCAGAAGGATGAGAGCCGCAAACATAAATCTTCAACAGAATGAATGATGTTCTACGGTCTAAACTGGGCGGTGACCTCACAAATATGTTATTACCATGCTGATAGTGTCCACATATGTTACATACATTCTTTTATATGTATCGAATGTTACATGAAAGAAAAAAAATTATTCCAGCCTGAGTTATAAGCAAAGAATGCATCCTTTTTCCTTGGATAGGATGCCATTATTCTAAAAACAAAATTCAGATACATTGTTCTGGTTTTCTGGCTAATGTCCAGCAGGATATATATTTTTTAAGTTTTCCAGGAGTTGAAGTCACATATTAATTAACTTTGTCAGATAAAATATATTTTTGGAGACTTTTTTGTTCAATTTAGTTCTACTATCGGGGTCCAGTTAAATAAAAACAAGCTGCCATGTTTCTTAGTGCATTAATTTCAAATGTTTCATGTGATTCTCTGTGTTTTGATGTTTCCAAGGTGTTAGAATAAATTTGAAGCCATAATTTTTCTGTTGTAAAATGTTTATGTTCATTTTCTACTCTGTTTGTGTTCCTTTTTCTTATTGATTTATAAAAGCTCTTTCTATATACAAATGTTTTACCAGTTTTTCATTTGCTATTTATGTTTGTTAGTAGTTTTTTTAGTGAGAAAAGGGTTTTAGCTCTCAAATGATTAGATTATCAGTGGGAGTTTCTCATTTGTTTTTCTTTTTGTTTTTGCCTTTGCATTAGGATAATCTTTTTATCCCAAGATAATGAAATCATCCACTTAAATTTTCTTATAGTGTGTTTATGGTTTTATTTATGTTCATACCTAGCACAGGTCAATAAACTGTAGCCCTCATGCTTAATCCAACCAAATTGCCTATTTTTTTTAAGTACAGTTTTATTGAGACACGCTGATTTGTTTATGTATTGTTCATGTCTGCTTTCACACTTCAATAGCAGTTAATTCATTGTAACAGAGATGGTATGGCTCATGAAGCTTAAAATATTTATGACTGGCCCTTTACGGAAAAAGTTTTGTCTGCTCTGTGTATTAAATAGTCAATACTTTTTCCCACTAGTCTGCTTGCCTGTTTCTACAACAATA
>NW_011888818.1:6458345-6464052 GCF_000151845.1 Pteropus vampyrus
TACATATGACAAATATAGTTATTTGTCAAATTATGTTTTTTCTTCCACTCAAATTATTAATCATGAGATAAAACTGTGAATTATCAGATTTAATCTTCAGCTAAATAAATATTACTCTGACTTTAAAGGGGGAAAAAGCAAGAAAATGATGAACATGAAAGTGGGACAGAGGTTCCCTCATGGTGGTAGGAAGTCAGAAGGATGAGAGCCGCAAACATAAATCTTCAACAGAATGAATGATGTTCTACGGTCTAAACTGGGCGGTGACCTCACGAATATGTTATTACCATGCTGATAGTGTCCACATATGTTACATACATTCTTTTATATGTATCGAATGTTACATGAAAGAAAAAAAATTATTCCAGCCTGGGTTATAAGCAAAGAATGCATCCTTTTTCCTTGGATAGGATGCCATTATTCTAAAAACAAAATTCAGATACATTGTTCTGGTTTTCTGGCTAATGTCCAGCAGGATATATATTTTTTAAGTTTTCCAGGAGTTGAAGTCACATATTAATTAACTTTGTCAGATAAAATATATTTTTGGAGACTTTTTTGTTCAATTTAGTTCTACTATCGGGGTCCAGTTAAATAAAAACAAGCTGCCATGTTTCTTAGTGCATTAATTTCAAATGTTTCATGTGATTCTCTGTGTTTTGATGTTTCCAAGGTGTTAGAATAAATTTGAAGCCATAATTTTTCTGTTGTAAAATGTTTATGTTCATTTTCTACTCTGTTTGTGTTCCTTTTTCTTATTGATTTATAAAAGCTCTTTCTATATACAAATGTTTTACCAGTTTTTCATTTGCTATTTATGTTTGTTAGTAGTTTTTTTAGTGAGAAAAGGGTTTTAGCTCTCAAATGATTAGATTATCAGTGGGAGTTTCTCATTTGTTTTTCTTTTTGTTTTTGCCTTTGCATTAGGATAATCTTTTTATCCCAAGATAATGAAATCATCCACTTAAATTTTCTTATAGTGTGTTTATGGTTTTATTTATGTTCATACATAGCACAGGTCAATAAACTGTAGCCCTCATGCTTAATCCAACCAAATTGCCTATTTTTTTTAAGTACAGTTTTATTGAGACACACTGATTTGTTTATGTATTGTTCATGTCTGCTTTCACACTTCAATAGCAGTTAATTCATTGTAACAGAGATGGTATGGCTCACGAAGCTTAAAATATTTATGACTGGCCCTTTACGGAAAAAGTTTTGTCTGCTCTGTGTATTAAATAGTCAATACTTTTTCCCACTAGTCTGCTTGCCTGTTTCTACAACAATATTGTACTTTAAAAAAAAACTAGGTTTAAAATATGTTTAAAATGCTAATAGTATAAGCTCTTCCATTACCACTTTGAAATCATATTGACCATCTTTAAATCTATTCTTTTGAATGAAGTACAGTGTCATTTTGTTAAATTCCTATACCTGTTATAAGCATTCATACACAAGTCTTCATGTGGACATATGTATTAATTTATCTTGGTAAATACCTAGGAATAGATGGAATTGCTGGGTCATATGGTAAGTGCATATTTAACTTTATAAAAAACCACCAACCAAGGGTTGCCTTGCCTAAAAAAATTAAATTAAATTAAAAAAAGAAAAAGAAACCACCTGTCTTCTATTATATTTAAAAAAATTTTTTCTTTTCAATTTGATTTTGTCTTCCAGGAAAACCAGTTATGCTTATGTTGGATCTCCTTCGACTGCTTTTTCTCCACTTACTATTTTCTCTTTAATCCTTTTTAATCTTTATTTCCATTTCATTGTATTGAGTTTCCTCATTCCTATCTTATGATTTGCCACTGTCCTCTCTTCTTCAATATCTTCTTCCCGCTCTTCTCTAGTTGCTCTTTCCTGAACTCAAGAGTTCTAACTAAACTTGGCTTTTGCAATGTATCCATGTTCATAGTAACTTTTGCTCCATCTATTGCACTTTCTGGTATAATTTGGTACCCATTTTGGAAAACTGTTGTTATCTACCAAAGTTGAAGATATACATACCCTAAGATCCTATGAACCCTGGATCTTTGTATATTCTTTATATATTCTGTATATATTTAAAGCAATATAAGCCTTTTGTCAGCCATTTATGTGTTGCACATCATCTCCCTCTATGGCTTTCTTTTTTACTTTCTTAATGTTATTTTTGATGAACAGAGATTTTTATTTCAATGTATTTGTATATATCAGTCCTTTTCTGTTCTGTTTAAGAAGATTTTCCTTCTCCTGAGATCATGAAGATATTCTTTTATACTATCTTCTAGGAACTTTGATTTCCCTTTCCTTTAAAAGAAGAGTTTACCTGAATTTTATTTTTGCATATGTGAAGCAGAATTAATTTTCATCTTTTCAATGAGTTTTCAAGCATCCCAGCACATTCATTAAAAAGAATTTCTCTTTCCCACTGCTCTACAGTGTCACTTTTGACATAATCAAGGGTCCATATATCTGTTTTACTATTCTAATTCATTGATAAATTTGTCCGTCATTGAGTCAATACCACAAAGTCTTAATTGCTATAGTTTTTAATAAATCTTGATATAGCTAGCTAGAATAATTTCTCCCATATTATTCTTATTTATATATACACATATATTTAAATATTATTTTATATGTTAAATTAATTTTAAATAAATATATGTTTATTATATTCATTAATATAAATATACTTGTTTATGTAAATATATAAATTTACATTATATTATTTTATAATATATTATATTATAAATTTATTTATAATTATATTTATATTATAATTATATTATAATATATTATAAATTTATTTATATATTATGTTTATTATTTATTATTTCTATATATTTATATATACATTTCCCTCTAAGCACAGTTTTACCTTCTCTCACATCTTTAGATATGTAGTATTTTTATTATTGTTCAGCTCAAAATATTCTATAATGTTATTAGGTACATACATATTTAGTATTGTTATATCTTCCTAGTGAATTAAACCTTTAATTATATCTTTTTCCAGAGTAATTTATGTTACTTCTGTCATGTGCTTGAAAGCACCAGTAATCTGGGTTCACCTTAATTCAATTTCAGAAATTGCATAATCAAACCTGAGTTGTAAGCCCTCTGAAGGCCTACTTATTTCCAGTTCAACCTTATTCCTAGGGTGCAAGCATCCCTTTCGAGTCTCAATCTAAAGGGAGAAGCATTCATCAGGCTTCCCTCTTGGTGGACCCTGGACTCTAGGCCTCATGCCCCAGTCCCATGAGGCTGTCATATGTGTCACTCAGCCTCCTAGCCACTTCCTCCAGGATTGGCAAGCACTGCAGTAAACTGCTTATTGTAGGGAAATAAAAAAATTGTTACTTGTACATATTAGTTTTAAACTGGTCATGGTACTGAACTTGGTTATTAATTCTATAAATTTTTTTCTGCTGCTTCTTTTACATTTTCCAGGTAGATAAAACATCATTGGCATGATAGTGCTTTTGTCTCTTCTTAGCATTTAGTATCACAGAGAAAATGTATACAGCCAGTCTAATTTTTAAGCATGCCTCCTCAACCTGGGTACTTAACACATTTTGCCTGTGTGTTCCTAAATGTGAGCCTCTTCTCATTGGTTTGCTATGGATGGAGCAAACCGTTTCCATCAACATAGAACGCTCTCTCTGGCAGTCTGAAAATATTCTTTTATTCCATATTGAAGTATTCTGTCCCATTTGTTCTGTTCTTTATCAGAAACAATTATTTATAAGTCAAGTCTCAATGTTCTATTCTCTCTATCTATTATATTCTGTCACATGATTTTTTTTTTCTTTTCCTCTGCATTCTGGGAGAATTTCTCAATCTTGTTCTCTCAGCTTTCATCTCTGTTATCGGTTCCGGTCTTTATTGGCTCAATGTGTATTTTTAAATTTTGTTATCTCATTCTCTTATCTCTGTGTGGGTTTTCGTCCTGTCTCATAAAGCAGCGGTCCCCAACCTTTTTGGCACCAGGGACCGGTGCTCCTATGAGAATCTAATGCCTGATGATCCGAGGTGGAGCTGAGGCGGTGATGCTAGTGTTGGGGTATGGCTGCAAATACAGATGAAGCTCTGCTCGCTTGCCTGCCACTCACCTCCTGCTGTGCAACCAGTTCCTAACAGGCCACTGACAGGTACCACTGGTCTGGGGCCCACGGGTTGGGGACTCCTGTCATAAAGACCACATCTTCTTTTATTCTACTCAGGATGCCAAACGGCCTCCAGAAATTTTCTTCTGGAGCCTGCAGTACATTATTTCCGAATCTTCCGCTTGGTATTTCCTTTCCCTTGTTTCTATAATTTATTTACAGGTTCTATATTAAATTGTTTTTCTCTTTAATCATAATCTTCATCACCATAGTGTAGCTCGCATTTATTAAGTGCTTCCTATGTACTGTCCTGAGCATTTGTCATGTATTGACTCATGTAATCCTCATAACAGCAATGAAGAAAGAAGCATTGCTGACCTCATTTTATAGAGGTGAATGCTGAGAACACCAAGGTTAGGCAACTCGCCCAAGGTCACAGAGCTATAAATGGTGTTGTCCGGATATGATCCAGACAGCCTGGCTCCAGGGTGCGGATGCTATACTGCCTCTCGATAATATTTAAATCATTTTTTTTACAGGTAAATGCTATTTAAACTCAATATTTGACAACAGATTTCCTAACTTCATTGCTTGTTGTGTGAAGTCAACCTTCATTCTCAGTTCCACTGGTGAAGGGCAAGTTGGAGTATATAACATCCAGTCCAGTTCTGTTTTTCAGTGGATGTTTATCCACTTAACCCTGTACCTGATACTCCAAACCAATGAAATTCTTGAAAAGCTACATTTCTGATTGGTTCCGACAGAGTCCTTTCTCTTGATGCCAACTCTAATAGCTCTTTACCTGCAGAGGTTATATCTCCCAGGTTGCAGTTACTGCTACCAGCCCCCTGCCCTGGTTATCTCCCAACACACACACACACACACACGCACGCACACGCACACGCACACGCACAATCCCTCTTCTTACTGCCTAGTTAACTCTGGGGAATTGCTGTCTTTAAATAGATGCAGACCGATAATAAGGAAGGAAGAGGAGAATTAACCTCGGTTAACTCACAGGACCCCACAGTAGAGGATCAGCTGGATCTTTGAGTCAAGCAGCAAACAGTGGGGAGGTCCGAAGAGTCTTACGTTTTTCAGGCCTGTTTTGTTTCATGATCCAAATGAAGTGAAGGTTTTTCCCAACCTTCATTTGTCTATGTTAAAGATTCCTCTGAAATTCTAGGTTTATGCCATCCTTTAGACTTAGCTTTGGGGGTGGTTCTAAGCTTTCCCCTCACCACCCTTTGCCATGGCTTCATAGATATTTTATTGAAAAGGTGAGAGATACTGTACTGTTAAACCAGAATTCCCCTCAGCTATTACGGCTTTTAAAGCTTACAAACAGATTAGATCAGATCAGTGATCAAATAAATTCGTAAAGGTATTAAAAAGCTGCATTAATTTCTAAACTTGATTGCAACTTCATCAGTGGCCTTTGTGTATCTACAGATACTTTTCACCTCACTTAGCATCTTCTAAATCTTCAACATATAAAAATTACCAATCAAGACTATCAAAAAGCACAACCTCCTGTGTTGGATATAACTAGGCAAGAACTACTATTTGCCTACCCGACCAGTACTACTCTCCTCTTTTTTCTGAGTAATACA
>NW_011888818.1:6464102-6472937 GCF_000151845.1 Pteropus vampyrus
CATTTATTAAGTGCTTCCTATGTACTGTCCTGAGCATTTGTCATGTATTGACTCATGTAATCCTCATAACAGCAATGAAGAAAGAAGCATTGCTGACCTCATTTTATAGAGGTGAATGCTGAGAACACCAAGGTTAGGCAACTCGCCCAAGGTCACAGAGCTATAAATGGTGTTGTCCGGATATGATCCAGACAGCCTGGCTCCAGGGTGCGGATGCTATACTGCCTCTCGATAATATTTAAATCATTTTTTTTACAGGTAAATGCTATTTAAACTCAATATTTGACAACAGATTTCCTAACTTCATTGCTTGTTGTGTGAAGTCAACCTTCATTCTCAGTTCCACTGGTGAAGGGCAAGTTGGAGTATATAACATCCAGTCCAGTTCTGTTTTTCAGTGGATGTTTATCCACTTAACCCTGTACCTGATACTCCAAACCAATGAAATTCTTGAAAAGCTACATTTCTGATTGGTTCCGACAGAGTCCTTTCTCTTGATGCCAACTCTAATAGCTCTTTACCTGCAGAGGTTATATCTCCCAGGTTGCAGTTACTGCTACCAGCCCCCTGCCCTGGTTATCTCCCAACACACACACACACACACACGCACGCACACGCACACGCACACGCACAATCCCTCTTCTTACTGCCTAGTTAACTCTGGGGAATTGCTGTCTTTAAATAGATGCAGACCGATAATAAGGAAGGAAGAGGAGAATTAACCTCGGTTAACTCACAGGACCCCACAGTAGAGGATCAGCTGGATCTTTGAGTCAAGCAGCAAACAGTGGGGAGGTCCGAAGAGTCTTACGTTTTTCAGGCCTGTTTTGTTTCATGATCCAAATGAAGTGAAGGTTTTTCCCAACCTTCATTTGTCTATGTTAAAGATTCCTCTGAAATTCTAGGTTTATGCCATCCTTTAGACTTAGCTTTGGGGGTGGTTCTAAGCTTTCCCCTCACCACCCTTTGCCATGGCTTCATAGATACTTTATTGAAAAGGTGAGAGATACTGTACTGTTAAACCAGAATTTCCCTCAGCTATTACAGCTTTTAAAGCTTACAAACAGATTAGATCAGATCAGTGATCAAATAAATTCGTAAAGGTATTAAAAAGCTGCATTAATTTCTAAACTTGATTGCAACTTCATCAGTGGCCTTTGTGTATCTACAGATACTTTTCACCTCACTTAGCATCTTCTAAATCTTCAACATATAAAAATTACCAATCAAGACTATCAAAAAGCACAACCTCCTGTGTTGGATATAACTAGGCAACAACTACTGTTTGCCTACCCGACCAGTACTACTCTCCTCTTTTTTCTGAGTAATACAAGCCCAATTTTATTTGCGGTGACTATATTTTTGAGATTTCTTCATATCCATATGGCCACGTGACATTATTTTAGCTAAGGAAACATGAGTAGAAGCTGTTGGCAATGGAGCAAGGGTGGAAAACAATGCACAGAACATACTCCCTAAAGAGGGTCAGGCAACTAGAGATTGCTTCTCTCTTTTTGTTTTTCCTCACTTTCTCCTGCTTCCTGCCTGGAACACACATGTGATGGCTGGATTTTCAGCAGCTATGTTAGACCATAAGCAACCTTAAGATGAAAGCCATGCACTATGGATGACAGAGCAGATGGACAGAATAACCGGTATGGTTTTCTCGTACAAGTTTTTGACTCCATATCTCCAGACTTCTTTTAGAAAAAAAGAAAGATAATAAGATAAAACTCATATTTTGTTTAAACCACAGTTATTTACAGTCTTTTACTAGCAGTCTATTGTAATTTCTGAGATTCTTCTCTAAATAATAAAAGTAATAAAAAGCTAATTCTTCATAAGTGCCTACTGTATGCTGGGCACTCTTCTAAGGGGTATTGTTTTCATCCTCACAGCAACATTCTCACTGTATAGAAAATCTAGGTCAGAATGCTTAAATAATGTGTCCAAGGTCACACAGCTAGCAAGTAGTAGACCTAGAATTTGATCCAAGCAAAGCTCCAGAATCTATAGTCTTAACCACCTGCTGACTGCTCTAACATCCCAGCCCAAACTACAAAAATGGCCCAGAAAATACATTGGGCACTGAAATTAGGCAACAGCAGTCCCAACAGTTTAAGCTGGTAATTTCCAGACTCATATGTGTCTTTCATGGTCTTCTCTGACTTTACTAGGCACCAGATCACAAATGTTGACAAAAATCTAAACTGACAGTGTGCCTCACAGGCCGAGCTGAAATCCTGGGTGAGGATTCACTGGCGCTGTTGTGTGCAGGTGCTGGGCCTCTTACTGCCCTCGGGCAGCCCAGCTATAGTTCCACATTCACATCCCATTCAGGAATCTCACAGTATAAGTCATCCTTTGGCGAAATCCCAATTTTTCCCCAAGTGAAACAGAAGCAGAACAGTTGTAAAAATTACATACTAGCCACCTTTGAGTGTTTCTATTATAATGCAGTTAGGTACATGTGTTCAGATCATTGGCATATACCAGCCATTCCAGGGCCACATTCCCAGTTTCTCTGCAGCTGTGTTGCATGCACAGCTCACTGCAGAGTAATAATCAAATTCATTTATAAGAATTTGTCCAGATTCTCTGGGACGTTTGTATAAGCACTCATATAAAGTGTTTTCTAGCCCTTTCTCAGTGAGTTTAAGTTAAAATATTATTATGCTTTAACAGAAAGTTGTTGCTTTTCCCTTTCTTTCCTCTTTCTCACCCACAACCTATTAAACAATCAAATTGATTGCATCTGAATGAAAAGGCAGAGTTGGAGATACACCAATTTTAACAAATAGGGGAAATATGTTGAAAATTTTACCTCAAACTTACACATGGGCCAATATTTCAATAGGACCCTGTTCCAACATGTGTATTGTCAGCCTCAGGGTTTTAGAAGCCCGGAGAGATAGAACCAAGTGTAGGGGACAAAGGACCACTTCTAGGCAATCTGGGTAATTCTCGGGCTGCAATGCATCATTTGGCAGTGAGTGGGGTCATCGCATCTCAAGGCAGATTCCTCAAGCTTCCAACAGGATGGAATAAGGGACCCTTAGGAGGACCATGGGCCTTGGGATCCCCAACCAGCTTGGGTCTGAAAGGAGGGGGAAAGGGATACTGAGTCTCTGACTTCTCCAATTGCAATTTCCCCCCACTGGCCTATCGCTGATATCTGAGATCCTGCCGTTGTAGAGCTCTTTTAGTTTTTCTTGCAGTCAGGGGATGCAGATGCTACTGGAAAGATGGCAACATACAACAATTCTTCCCCAGGTAGAATCTAGTTTATCAGTGTCTTTCCAACCTAACAGCTCCTGAGTAAATAAAACAGGACACCAAAAAAGGAGTGTGTGCGCACAGAGGGTGGGGCTTGCAGAAGATGTGGGGAGAGGTGAGCCCTGACCAATGAGGAGGGTACAAGAGAAGGGAGAGTGTCTAGAGAGTGGTGCAGAGAGGTGGGAACACTAGGAGGTATGTGGTGCATACAGGGTAGGGGCTCATGGAGAGGTGGAGCCAATAGATGAGTGGGGACTAGTGAGCAAACCAAGAAGAGGAGAATTGAGCATATCGTCTTCTGCACTTGGTAGAGACACCTGGGTAGAAGCTCTGGTCACTGGGGATTGAGTGGCAGCAGCAGATGAGCCCTTGGTTCTAGAAAGGGGGAGAGGGGGACGCATTAGGGGAGTAAGAGGAAAAGACAGCACAGTCCATTGTCTCCTACTTCATGCAAACACTCACCTCGGGTGAGACCAGCATGAACACGTGGCAGATGCTGCTCCCAGTTAGCCCCAAGCCACCTCACTGCTCCTCTTACCAAGGTCAATCTCCAAAACCTGGTTGCCCAATCACATAGGAATGAGTCAGGGCCCGGCCAGGCTGGGTGGGGCATGGATGTGTGGGCAGAAGACTCTGAGACTTGCACAACCCTGGACTACTGATGTCACCAGAGGGAGCCCAGCTGCAGCCTGAAGCACTGGAGTGACCCCTCCAAAAACTCTGAGAGGAGGGGCGCTGGGCTGTAGGTTTTTTGGCTTCCCCTCTGGGTTGGCCCTCTGATACGTCCTGTCACTTCTCAGACCAGATATTAACAGGGATAATAAGTTCCCTGCATGTCTACCTCTGTGGGTAAGGGGAGGGCCTAAGAGGTGTTAGAGCCAACCAAGCTTGACTTTCTGTTCCAATGACTGGCACGGGACACCCTGGACTGAAGAGTGGGGTCATCACATCTCAAGGGGGCTTCCTCAAGCTTCCAACAGGATGGAATAGGGCACCCTTAGGAGGACCATGGGCCTTGGGATCCTCAACCAGCTTAGGTCTGAAAGGAGGGGGAAAGGGATGCTGAGTCTCTGACTCAGGTCAGCTCAATCTTGGGGGCTTCAAATCCAGCCAGAGCTGTGGCAAGTTTCAGGTACAACCAAGTTGGTTCCCCAAAACCACCTGCTGAGCAAAGAAAGGGAGCCAAGCTGATGGGAATGAAGGCATGTATTACTGGAGAGGATACAGAAAGCAGCAAGTTAGAAATAGAGGAACCTACCCATTCTCACATCTCGAGCTTGTCACATTTAAGCTAAAGTCAACAAAAAAGCAAAAGATGTGCCTCTAAGAGGGGTCTCAGAAGGAGGAGAGGATTTTTAAATTCCCTCCAATCGAGATTTGATTGATTGATTGATTTTTTAATTTATTTATTTTTAAGCCTACAGCACCTGGTATTCCTAAGTAGTCTCCCATCCAAGTACTAACCAGGCCTGACCCTGCTTAGCTTCTGAGATCAGATGAGATCGGGCTTGTTCAGGGTAACATGGTCGTAGGGGAGCAGACTTTAGACAAAGGACCATGAACTTGCCAGGGAAGGCATCCATGAGCCGACTGAGGATATTGGAGCTGGAAGTAAGGCTTGAGTCCCTAGGCAGCAAAAGAACCTGTCATCTGTCTCTTCAGGTTAGAAAAGAAGGGGCCCCGTTAGGCCTCATATGAACTGAAAATGGCACCCCCTCTAGGCAAACCAATTGAATAGACACACCAAAAGCACTCAGATGGCACCTTTGTACAAAGAAATAGATTCTGCTTCCTCCCACAGGTGTGGCCCACACCAGAATACACAACTTGCAAACAGAGTGTGAGCTGGATTTCAGCATGCACTTACTCCCTTGGTCGAGATCTATGTGCAGTTCACAAACTGCACGCCTGTACACGGATGCCCTGAGAACTGGCTCGTGTGTAAACCCTCCTGTTCTCCCTGGCAGTAGGCAAACCCGAACCTCCCAACAAGGAACAGTGACTGTGGGTAGGCCTAAATCCATGACGGGAGGAAGGAGTTTGAAATAAAGTCATCCTCGTGCCTTTGAAAATGGGCCCTGCATCTCAGCTACCACTCTGCAGTTTAGCCTCTAATTGATTCCTTCCTCACACCATGTTGGAATTTCAGGAATCAGTGTTAGCGACACCCCCTCCCCATCTGCCAGCCACAGAGCCATAGCTGGGGAGACACTGGCAAGCAGGGTTCCTCAACCACAGGATTCTGGCTTGAATTCTGACCTGAAGGTTATAGTAATTACTAGAAATAACTAACATTTATAGAGCACATTGCAATTTACCAAGTGCTTTCACACGCATGATCTCATTTGTGCCATGTGAGGCAGGGATGCCTGGTGGGCCTCTCACAGATGAGAAGACAGACTCAGAGGAGCCTGGCGTGGTCAGGTGCTATAGCAGGTGGTTGGGAGTGTGCTCCCTGGAGTCTAACTGCCCGGGTTCCCATCCCAGTCCTGCCATTTCCTGGCTGTGTGACACAGAGCAAGTTGCTTCACCTTTCTGCGCCTCCGTTTTTCCATGCATGAGATAGGGGTATTACTAGCTACCTTATGCATGAGATCGTTGTGGCAGTTAAAATACTTAGAACAGTGTCTTGCATGGAACAAGGGATCCCCGCATAGAAGGTCTGCTCTCCTGGCCAGCTCTGGAAAATAGGATCCATCAATATGTACAAAATCTCGCATCTTTTAGCAGCCCATTTCTGGCATAATTAAGACGGGGTTAGATTGCAATGTCACATTTGGGAACTTTAATTACCTGAGGTTTGTTGAGTGCAACTTGGTCCCCACATGGCTGACACAGTGCCCACAGATGCAGGTGACAGGGATGAGGGAAGCAGGTGGAACAGGCCCTTGGATGGACTGGCAATGTGTGCCTGCCAGGAAGTGAAATCTGGCCAAAGGTGGCCAAGTGGGAATTCAGGCTCAATGTAGCCTCTTCCCGTTTTTCAACAGAATCTTTTTCACTTTTCAACAGAAGCCCAAAATACTGACTTTTAATGTGAAACATCCTGATTTTCAATTTTAGTCATTATTTTGAATTTCTCTAAAACACTGTGTGGGCCAGACCAGACCCAGCTGCAGGGCACCAGCTTGTACCACTTCCCCAGTCTGCCTTCTCTAACTGCTGTCCTCTGGAGCCTGCAGTGCCTGCCAACCACACGGCTCTCTCCAAGCTTGTTCTTGTTTTTCCCCTTGATGGACACCACCCTGATTGTTCTGCATTTTGAAGTCCATAGATAGTAAAATGTCTGCCGTGAAAGCAACGAGGGTTCTACCTAGAGCGTATCAGAGGAAAGATGCCATAACAAATTAATTACCCAGTTACCATGTAGTATGAAAAATACCGTCCTCTATAAAATAAGATAAACTGACATGCGCTTCTGAATGTGAACATGTTCATCTCAGGGGAGAGGTCTGATACCATATGAGAACCCCTTATTAAAGGGGGGAACCTCAAAGTCATCCCCCGCAACCTCTCGTATTGAGATGGAGAACCTGAAAGAAATATGCTCAAAATCCCAGAGCCAGCACCAGCCTCCCGACACCAACACGGCAGTTCCCATGTGCTCACTAAGCCCGCTCCTCGATTGTAATGTGCACTCCTTGCTTTCCAGGGCCTGTGAGTTCCCTTCCCAGGGTACATCCTTAGACATGTCACCCCAAGCATATTCATTGGGAGCACTTCTGCATGTGTAGGGTAGCACTGGAGCCTCAGAAAAGTGATAACACAGTAGCTTACATTTGCAGAGTGCCTTATATGGTTATCCAAGGCCTTCTTATGTTCTTCTAGTTTTCTGGAAGGGGTAAGAGGCATGGAAGAAAGAACACAGACTCAGGGTCAAGCAGACCTCACATGAACACCACTACTGAGATGAATGAATTTAGGTGAGGCACTTGGCCTCCCTGAGCCTCCTATTTCCTCTCTCTGGATATGACTGGATACTAGCTACCACTTAGCATTGGTATAATTCTTATGAGATTTCCCCAATCCTCCCGTTAAAGATATGTTGCTGAGTGACTGTGACACTAGGCCCCTGACTATGACTGTGGTCCAAGGATGTTTCTTAGCTGACAAATGACATCTTGAGAAATGGCACAAGGTCCCTGAACCCACCAAAGGGAGAATCACACACAGAGATACACAGGAGCACTCACACACACGCACATACTGCTGAATGCGCACAGGCAGAGGACTGCTGGGAAGGTGGCCCTTGGGAACCCACCCCTGACAACAATGAGCCAGACTTCAGGTCACCCAGGTTCTCCTGGCAACAAAGGTCAACAAAGGCTTTGGCTGAGGCTGATGGCCCCTGTACCCAGCGGGCCACTGGCACTGGGACACTTTCTCCTTGACTTCTGAATCCATTTGGCAATCCAGTGCACACTGAGACCAGGCTGTTTTAGCAGCAAATTACAGAGACAAGACCGAGGCAACGGGATTAGAGCTGAACTGCGCCTGTACTCACACTTGCGCCAATAAAGTTACACAAGCTGGTAGTGCCAACACTTGAGGGGATTAACGTTCAGGGTAGAAAGGATTTTCCAGAGAGGAACAGCGGGGACTGATGAAGAGCGGTGTTTGAGAGACTATGTGGGCGGAGATAGAAAAGCCTGTGGCCCAGGAGAGAGGCATCAGGGCTTAGTGTGAGCTTCATCGTCGGGATCCTAATTACCTTAAGAAAGTAGCTTAGTCTTCTTGACTATTGTCCTCTTCATTTAGAGTGGGGGAAATAGCTAGTCATCAACATCTAGTAAATGCTTACATTATGCCAGGCATTGTTTTAAGCACTTCTCATATGTGTCTCATTTCTCCTCACAATGAAATAGAGTCTATTATTATTCCCATTGTCCATGTACAGAAACTGAGACTTGTGGCGGGATAATTATCATAAGAAGAGCTGGGGAAGACTTCACAGCAGAGGTGATGTTGGAACTGTCTTAAAAAAAAGAGTAGATGTGTGTTGAGTCAGCAAACAGGAGAAAGAGGAGTAAACATAGTATATTCTAAGCAGAGGGATCCCAAAGGCAGGAAATGAGGTGGAAGAGCAAATTGAGATCTGATCGTGAAGAACTAAGCTAAGGAGTTGCACAATGATGCGTCATCAAGGACTTTTTGGTGGGAGTGTCACATGATTGGATTTGTTGGGTGGAGTAATGATTTTATAGGGCCTTTTGAATCAAGTTTTGCATTCTTCATTATTATGGCTGCAATTTACTCTTAATTCCTGACCACTTCCAACTCATTTCTTTTTTTATTATCCTAGTATAGTGCTTATTTCTGTCACCTGTTTAAATCCTTTTTGGAAGTAGACAGGGACTCAATACCTGCTTACCTACGAATAATGTACATATATACATTATACATACATACATACATACATACATACATACATACATACATACATATACATATAGAGGTGGTGTCCAGGCCAGAGAAGAGAAAATGAGAAGATGATTATTTCTGAGATGGAGTAGTAAGGTGATGGGTTACAGAAGCCAAGAGGAGAGAGAATTAGAAGAG
>NW_011888818.1:6474447-6491623 GCF_000151845.1 Pteropus vampyrus
GCTCTCCTCACACAGCCCTAACAAGAATGGCCCCAAAAGAGTTTCCCTTTAGGCCCCAAATTCAACTTAATATTCTTATAGCTGAAGCTCTTGAGGGAAGAATTTCTGGATCCTAGTGGATTCTCTGGCTCTGGAGCCTGTCTGTCTGTCTGATGTGGTTCTGTCTCAGACACTTCCTAGCTCAGTGACCTTGGGCGTGTTATCTAATTTATTTGAGTCTCAGGGGGCTCATCTGTGAAATGGAGATAAAAACAATAGGATTATTGTGAAATCACTACAATAATTTGTGAAAAGTGCTTAGCGTGATGCTTGCTAAGAGTAAGCGCTCACCGAATGGTAGCTATTATTAAAATAGCAGAAGTATCACTGCCTTCGCAAAGAATAGAAGTTCCTGCCAGGAGCACCCAGGGAATTCTAAGCCCCAGGCACTCACAATCCTCACGATAATCTCTGTCCAGAGCCTTTCTATGAAGACCTCAAAGCTCTACCACAAATGTAGGCACCATTCAGGTAACCTGAATCCTTTCCAGGTCCCTGCCCTGTAGTTGCTGAAGTTCAAGAACATCTGAATTGCTACATCCTATCTGATGTTGTCACTGGCAGTGGTAGCAAGGGACTGTCTGAAGGCAAATGAGTTGTCATCTTATCAGAATTCTCCACAAAAGGTAAAAATGCCTTCCACCTACCCCAGATGGCTGTCCTGGTCTTACTTAGTAACTGAATGATTCTTCCATGCAAGAGTTATCTAAATAAATGATTGCCAGAAAATCTTTTATTTTTCATAATCATTCTATTCAAACATGTTTAAAGTATGTATTCTAGAGGAAGGGGACCTGTAAATATTAACTAACATAAGTGAGAGGGGCACCTGACTGGGGACAAAAAGCAGAACAAAATTTGGGGTGAGGAGATGGTTTGAAAACAAAGGATTAACAAAGTTTGCACATTGCATGGTGAGACCCCCTCACCTTTCCCCTGCTTAGTTCCAAGAATGCCGGCAGCCAGATTCATATCCCCGAAAGGGAAATCAGAGCATCTTGATAAGAAGAATTGAATCACACTTGGAAAAAGACCTTCGATCCCACAGATACTGACATTTAGAAGCACCTCAGTGCAAAAATTCCCATCATTGTTCAGTTACCCATAGCAGTGACCTCAACTCTATCAGACCCAACACCTTTTTGTTAACAGCTTTACTGAAGTATAATTGTGGTACAATAGACAGCTTGTATTTAAGATGTATAATTTAGAAATTCTGACATATGCATCCACTCATAAAATCATTGCCACAATCAAGATAATAATCATATATATCTCCCCAAAAGTTTCCTGTGCCCCTTTGTAATCTTCCTGTCCTTCCACTTCCTGTCCCATTCCCCATTCCCAATCACTGATCTTTCTGTCACTATAGGTTAGTTTGCATTTTCGAGAATTTTATGCATAGGTCATCTTTTTGCCTAGCTTCTTTCATGAAGCATAACTATTCCAAGATTTCACCATGCTGTAGGTACCCACACCTTCTTTTTAAAATAAATATTTTGAAATATCTCCTTTACTAGCTGAAATGACATTCATAGTTAAAAATAATCAACCTATACATAATTTTAAAAAATACATTATAATGCCCTTACAAAGTTAAAATAAAAGGAAAGGAAAGTAATTATAATAAAATAACATGTGTTTCATATGGGCAGAACACCCTGGAAGACATAATAAAGCAGTTAGATATTTTCGATAAGTTTAAACTTAAGAGAAATCAGACTATATTCGACTGAATATTGTTGACATTTTCCTCATCATAATTTGTTATATTTCTTATATTTGCCATTTTAAAATATGGCCTAAATTAGTATATTTGAGTCATCATGAGTAAGACAACTACAATTGAAGACTAATGTCAGTGTATTTGAGCACAAGCAGGACTGATGTCAGTGATGTGTCTTTCTAAATGGTGAACAACCCTTGTTAAGTTCTAAACAAAACGAAGTCCAGTCTCCACTTAGTTTGCATGGTAATTACATGCTTAGAAATGTGAATCTATAGAAATCTCAGGGTATATTAAATCCATGGGGAAAAAATTATATATAAGGCAGAGTTGATATCCTGGATCAAATCATTAAAAATGATTTTTCACCTCCATAACTGTCCAGGAGGACATTGAAAGTGGAGTAGAACACGGAGTCATCAAATCAAAATGCATTCTCTTAGACATGTTGATACAAAAAATATATTTTTCGTTTATCTGAAATTTTATTTTAACTGGGTGTCCTGTCATTTATCTGGCAACTCTAGACGTGTGTCAGTCTTCATTGTATAAGACTGTCCTGCATGTCAGCTAACATCCTTGGCCCCCACATACTAGGTACTAGCAGGACCCTAATGGAAAACTTGGTTCATCTATACTCACAACTCTCCTGAACCACCAGTGTAGGGATTTTCCCCACTCCAACCAATTCTCCAACTCTCCAGACACCAACTGGATGTCTTACAATTCAATTTTGACTACTCAGAGTTAGCACAGGCCACATAAGTTAAGGCCTCAGTCCTATAGGGCTTCCCCTTCCCACCTCCCACTTCAGACACCAAACACAATATGTCTCAGGTTGTCACCTATACTCTGTCTAACCGACTATAAATCAGAATTCCCACAACCTCCTCCTTAGATTTGATAATTTGCTATAATGGCTGACAAAACTTGAGGAAACATTTACTTGTTTTTATAATTTATTATTTAAAATATGGTAAAGTATACAGTTGAACAACAAGATGAAGAGATACATAGAGTGACATCTGGAAGTGTCCTGAGCACAAGAGCTTCTGCCTCCATGAAATTTGGGGTGTGTCACCCTCTCAACACCTAGACGTGTTCTAAACACTGTAGTTTAGGGATGTTTATGGAGGCTTCATCATGTAGTCATGATTGATTATTAAATCAATCTTCAGCCCTCCTCCCCTCCCCAGTTCCCAAGCTTCTAATCATGGCTTTCTGGTGAACAGCCCCCATCCTGAAGCTATCCAGGAGCCCATTTAGAGGTGCTTCTTTAGAACAAAAGATGCTCCTATTACCAGAAAATAAATCAAGAGATTTAGGAACTCTTGACATTACTAGCACCCCTATTACTCAAGAAATTCAAGGGTTTTAGGAACTCTGAGTCAGAAACCAAGGGCAAAACCCAAATATATGTATTTCTTATTAGGTCCTGCCTACCCTCCCATAACTGTGACAACTAAAAATCCTCACAACTTTCCAAAATTTCCATAAGTGCTATCCTTGTTGAGAACCACTGTCCTACAGTGAAGTTCACCAGAAGCAAACCCAGCCATGCACACAGAGCCCACAATCAGCTTTTTAATGATTGGCTCAAACACTCATGAACAGCTAAGGATCCACAGACATTTAAAAAAGACACCCAAGGTGAAAAATAAGGACCAGAACAAATAGATAGAAAAAATGGAACTTGGAGAAAAGATCAAGAAGAAAAAAACTTCAGGGAAAAAATTGTATTACCTTTGGAGAGATAATAGCATAAAGAGGTTTCTATAAAAGGACAAGGAGAAGAAACCTATAAGGGCACTTGAAAATTAAATATGCAATAGCCAAAATTGAAAAAAAAAATTAAGTTAAAAAAAATCAATAGAAAGAGTAGGAGATTCAAGGGAGTTTTCCAGAAAGCAGAACAAAATAACAAAGAAATAGACAATAGGATAGAATGAGCTAGAAAGTTAGAGGATCAATTCAGGGAGTTTAATATCCAATTAAGAATTCTAGAAAGAGAAAGCAGAAATTTGAAAAGGGAAGAAATTTATCAAACAAATAATTTAAGAAAAATATCTTAATACTAAAAGACTTGAGTTTGAAAGGCCTATCAGGTGCCAGCATGAAGAATGCAATCCATATCATGATAACATTTCAGAATACCAAGGATGAATAGAAGTTCTTAAAAAGAAAAAAAAAAAGTTACAACAAAAATAACTAGAAATATGAATGGCCACTTCTCAGCTATAATATAGGAAGCTAGAAAACATGAAGCAATGCTTTCAAAATTCTAAGGGAGAAAATGATTTTCAGTCTTAAATTCTATACCTAGCCAAATTATCAATCAAGTGTAAGGATAAAGAAAAATTCAGAGTTGAAAGTCTCAAAAGACTTTTCTCCCATGCATTCTTTCTCAGGAAGCTATTTGAGGATGTGACCAATGAAAATGAGGAAGTTAATAAACAAAAAAGAAAACATGAGATCTAGGAAACAAGATCAAACACAGGTGGGTCAAAGGAGATTTCTAGGATAATGAAGGGAAGTTCCAGAACCATAGCTACATAGCTGGCCCAGAAAGCAACAAGTCAGCTTGAGCAAGATGAGGCAAGAAAATTATCTGGTAAGTTATCTGATACATTTAACTATATGTACAGTCACATTAAGAAGCCATCCATCAGAATTGAGACATTTAAGCAAATGGAGGAGAAAAGGACAATTACTAACCCTAGGAATATCAAAAAGTTTACAAGAAAAGAAGCATGATTACAATACCATCCTTGGCTCTGCAATGAATAGTATTTATATCATTATAATAATATAAATACTGAAATCAGATTTAACCAGAAATTGCAATATTGCTATATTGGCCGCAAGAAAGCCACTACTCTATGAGAGAGCCAACAGTTAAAGTCTAAAATTCATGACTCAAACCAACAATATATGCATATCACATAAAAAAAAATAGAGATAAAAAAAGAACTAAAAAATTGTTTAAGAGTAAATAGGACAGGAGATAGCTGTTTTACCTTATGAGTGCTTTGGCAGTGTTTAACTTTAAATAATGTAAAAGTTACATAAGTAAAAATAAATAAAAATAAAAATTATCTTAGACATGCTTCTTGGATAAAAGTAAAAATTAATTTTGAGAAATTAATATGGCTGAGGTAGAAGTGGTCTGGGAACTTTCTCTAGAGCAGGAAGATCTGTGTTCTGAATTTAATCTTTGAGCTACACTTTGTGACATACTTTGAGCCCTGTCAAAGGCAAAGTAGACCAGTGCCTTTGAAAAGAGAAACCAATGACTCCTCCAGTGAGAAGAGGCCTGCAGAAAAGGCTTGGGAAGGACCCTGGTGTGCACACCTGCTATGGACATAATCTCTCTCTTATTCAGTGTTTTGCCAAGTCACCAGGAGCAGGAAGCTGCTTTCTCTATTACACAGAGTAACAAAGAGGGAAAGAGTGTTTCGATAATGAGGACTGATAACTGTCTCGCACAGAGAAAGCCTGGGCCTCACAAAAGCTTTAGATTACAACGTGGATGGCACTTATCAGGGTTCCTGAAGTTGCAACCAGGACACGGAAAGCCATGGAAGCTGAAGGGTGTTTTTCTCAAACAGAAAGAAAGACCTGGAGACAGATTAAATAAAGATTCCCAGCTATGAAAGCAGATGGGTGGGAAAAAAAAGAGATGTGTCTATCTTTTTAAATCTTGCTCTAAATTGCAGGTTGCCTTGTATGTAGGATGAAGATTAGAAATTGTATAATTACATTCGGCTTTAATGGAGAGTTTCATTTTGGTAGGAAAAGAGTAAATGGACTGGGTGGGGTGCTATAGCTTGTGACTCAGTTATCCATACTTAGGAAAAACCTGTCTGCTTGGATCACAAGCCCACGAGTCACACAAGTGGCAGTTTTACCTAGGCTATGGCCCTAGTGCCTAGCAAGAAAAATCCCCTTTGGCCTCGCCAACCTGAACCTAGGACTTGATGAGAAACAGTCCATCCCTTTTGAGCCTGTATTTTCAACCAAGGCCATCTAAAGTCTGATCTGATTATCTGTATATGTTAGTTCATCACAAATTCTGATGGGGTGTTGACGTTGACTTGGCGCTGCAGACCAAAGTGCACTGCATCACAGGTGTGTTTCAATAACTGTCTCATTAAGAACTTTTGGATGTTCAGTAGGAACTGCTGGAGATCTACGAACTAGAGATTAAGGTAATCATTTCTGAAGAGTTTTTTTTTAAATCAGACTTTGGTTGGTTTTTCATTACATATTTTATTAACTAGACCCTAAATACCCGCCCCCCAAAAAATGATTTGATTTGACCAAAAAAGACAAAAAGATAGACATAGGACATAAACACAATGTGTGAGTGGACCCTCAGTGGAAGGAGCAGACCCAAACTCTCAGAGGTATTTCAACTGATTTTCTGCATCCGCAGGTCTGAACCACCATCTCAAACTGCAGAACTGTCAGCTCCCCAGATAATCTGTGGCAAAATCTTCCTCTATGGCTGGTGATGTTTGAGTTCTCCTGGACTCTGGCTACAGGCGCCTGTCCATTAGTCAAGAAATAAATGGACACTGTGGTTGCTCCTTGGGGAGCTCACAGTAGGAGGAGGTCAGCAGCACAGCTATCCACACCAACAATCCTCGCAGCAGGTCATGTGGACTTCTCGGGGGTGTACACGTGAGAAGACAAGCTCCTGCCTTACTACCCCTTGTTTCTTGCCTTCCACCTTCCTCCACTAATAACACGCTAGCAACACAACTTTCCCCACTCCTCAGAAGACCAGATACTACTCAATTCCTGCTGATACTAGCTACCACTTATGGAGTAGTTACCACACACCAGGGATTATTTCTTTCAATGCCTGCAACAACCTCACTAGAAGATGGGCACCATTTTCCAGCTAGGAAACAGAGGCTTTAAGAGGTAGTAGCACGCTAAAGACAGCCTGGAGCTGGTATTCAAACTTATACTATCTGAGCAGACGTCCTGTTTCTATTTATTTTTTTATAAATATATTCGAGTTAGGTTTCTGTCCCTTGCAACTAAAAGGGTGCTATCTAATACAGAAGATTAATGTGAGAGTGACGATCAGCCATGGGCAAAACATAAAATTACCAAGCCACAAGAAAGGCAGCCGCTGAGTCTCAGAAGCTTCTGGAGCTGCAAGTTCACAGGCTTCAGTGCTTCCTCCCTTGTTTCTGCTTGTGCTTTTCTTGCATTTCTTGTTGGTGGTATGTTGGACAAGGGCGATTATTTCTGAGCTTACAAGTGATTTTTAATGAATTTTAAGATTTTGTCAATCTGTTCTTTTAAACTTTTACGCAACGAATATGTACTTCTTATGTAATTTTTTAAAGGTATAAAGAAAACAAATAAAATCAAAATGAACTTCTGAACCACTTAACAGCCTGCAATCCCGGAAAATGCAGACTCCTGGATGCCAGAAAAGTGGGCTAAATGTGACTGGGTAACATGTCGAAATGTCTAATTTTTTTCTCTCTGATTTTCTCTTTTTCTTTTCCTTTCACCCCAATTACACGGGTAGCCTCCTCTACCTCAGGGAAGGTATGTGGTAGGACAGAAAACAAAAATAGCATAAAACATACTTTCCTTTCCGACTTTTATTTCCAAAAGTGTAATCACCAGAGAGAGGGGAGGGATTGTGTGGATAGAAGCAGAATATACAGGAAAAGCATGAACAGAAAAGGATTTCCTCAATACCAGAAAAATACTCTCCGGGGAGAGGAGTAGAAGGCTAATAGTCTCAGAGCATTGGCACCAGAGATTAAGCTCTTCTTTAGTTTGTTTGTTTTTGCTAACATTAAATGTTATCTAAGAATTTTTAAAACAACTTTCTAGTAACTCTTGCACCGAAGAATATAAAAGTATACATGTAAAGCATTGACATAAGACAATATTTTAGCATCGACGAGAAAACCACCTAGACAGGTACCCCCACCAAAAAGTTTTAGGAAGCTCTGAAGTAAGGAAAAAGTTATTGAATCAAGAATCTGGAGTTATTGTAACTTTGAAGCCACTCCTTTAACTTTACTGCTCACTAGAGACAGAGATTAAGCAAGAAATGAATTCTGTGAAGATATTTTGGACCTTCTGCTTTCTTAAAAACTTAAGGGAATTGCACATTCATGTTTTTTCTGCATAAATGCCTCTGTCCTGGTTTCTGCTTCTCAGCTTCTGAATGTCATCCACCAAGGATCCGTGAGCCAGTTGCTCCACAGATGTGATCCACAAAGTCTTCCCTGCTGGCCTTTTTCCTTCCATCTAGGTCCATGGGTAAATCACATCCTGCTACCAGATAAATAACCAATTGCTCAAACCCAAAACAGAGTACAGGGCTGAGTTGGGGGAAGGGAAAGGGCAACATCTTATCACCTGATTCAGTTTTCTGTTTGTTTCAAAGATTTTTTAAGGAATTTTATTTTAGAATAATTTTTGATTTATAGGAAAGTTGCAAAGATAGTGCAGAGAAGCACATATATGTCTCACCCAGTTTCCCCTAATGTTAACATTTTACATTACATGGTACATTTGCCAAAACTAAATAAACAAATTAGTACGTTACGATTAACTAGATTTTATTCAGATTTCACCTACTTTTCCACTAATGTCCTTTTTTCTGATCCAGGATTCAGTTTAGAATACCACATTGCATTTTGTGATTGACCATTTTAGAATTTAACTTGGATTTTTGTAAAAGTTACACATGGTTCATGGTTTAAAAAATGAAAAAACGATCAGATACGACTTATAACAAAGAAAAGCAGTTTTCTGCCCCAACTTTCCTCACTTCAAGTTCCCTTCTCCCAGAGGCAAACAATTCCAGCTCTCCCTCTCCTTTCACCCTTTACCCTCTCTTCCTGCAGTCCAGCTACACTGGCCTCTGCACTCTTCCTCGAATCATGTTAAAAGAAGGAGTTTTAGAAAGATAAATTTGACAACTATATGCAAGGAGGACTGGAAGCTAAGGGACAAGAGACAAGGACTCGGGGCAGCAATTTTACTACCCCAGGCAGAGGGTCATTAGGGCCTACAGGAGGGAAGTGACAAGGGAGAGAGAAAGAAGGAACTTTGCCAATCCATCTGTTACGGTTTGATTTGTATCCCCACCACCACCACCTAATTCATATGTCGAAGTCCTAATTCCCAGTCCCTCAGAATATGGTCTTATGTGGAAATAGGGTCTTTGCAGATATAATTAGTTAAGTTAAGGTGAAGTCACTAGGATGGGCCCTAATCTAATATGACTAGTGTCCTTATAAAAAGGGAACATTTGGACACTGGCAGACACATATTGATAGAAAATGATGTGAAGAGAAATAAGGAGAAGACAGCCATCTGCAGACCAAGGAAGGAGGCCTGGAACAGACACTTTCCCTTCACAGCCCTCAGAAGAAACCAGCCTTGCTGACACCTTGATCTTAGACTTCTGGCCACCAGAACTGTGAGACAAAAAATCTGGTCCCAGTCCGGTCTATTGTATTTTGTTATGGCAGCCCTAGCAAACTAATACAGCATCTTTTGGGGAAAATATTCCTGGATTCAAGTTACCTCTTCTTCACTTTCTCATAAGGAATAATTCTCCAAAGCCACCCTCCTGAGAGGGCTGGAAGCAGTGTTTGCAGAATGGGCATGTGTTTCCAGCCTGAGGCACTGGATGCTCTTCTACTCCAGGAGTGAGTGAGGGGTGACTTTTCTGGGTCATTGATCAGTTTGTTCCCAGAACACACCTGAGAAATCAAAGAACCAACTCTAGTGATCGGAAATTGCTGGACAGAAACGTCCATTCTCCCCACTTGAGGAAGTAATCAGTGCTAAGAATCAGACTGTGGGTAAAGCCTGAGGAGAAAGGAGACTCTTCTCTGTGGAGCCTTTAACATCTTACCAATGGCTCTTCAGAAGAGAAAAGAGCCGTAAGAGGTAAAACAACCTAAAAAAAAGGTAAACCCTGGCTCTGTCGTTTTATGACCTAGGCTTTACTGAAATAACTATCCCTCTTGGCTAAACAAAGAATTCCCAAGAATTCTATATACCAAGGTCAATGGCACGATGATTAGTGTACCCCACAGGACCAGGGACAAGCAAGTCTACCACAGAGCTCTACCATCCAGCCATTCAGGACGCCCTTGCTAAAGTCCTTGGCCCCCTTAGCCCTTTTATCTGCCAATGTTCCCAACACTTACCCTCACTATAGGTTACCCACCATTTGCTCACTCAAGGGCTGCCAAGTTTTGCTAGAGAAAGTATCACAAGTGTACCACTTCCCACCCCCAAGTCACATCTGGCCCTCCCTGCTCCCATGGCTATCCATCTGGAGTTGGCTTCCTGTTGCTTCCCTCTCAACCCTTGCGAAGAATTTTCTAGGCTCCACAAGTCTCCAGTTTCATCCCCATGTCTCTCACTTTCATTTGAGAATGTCATTTTCATTTTCCTGTGAAATGAAAAGCCCTCGGGCATATACTACCTCAGGTGTTTCTCTCCACTTTAGAATTTCTCTTTGTCCACATCTGTCCTCTCCTGGGCTCCTCCTATCTCAGGGGAAATTTTATTACAGAAATTTTTAAACACATACAAATAATTTTATTTACTTTTTGTATCTTCAAACTCCTCCGGTTTTCTTGACTACAATATCAGACAGGTCTCCTCTAGCCTTAGAAACAAAATTTTTAAAACTATCATAATCTTGCTATTTCCTTGAGCTGCTTCCTAATTTCTTTACATTTTCTAATGGCCAGATGTTGCCAAGTTCTTCCGTTTCTCCTCTTTATATCTTAACTCCCTGCAATCTAGCTTCCATCTTTATTACTCTACTGAAATTCCTTTTCCAATTATTTAACTTTGTTATTTGGAAATAAATTCAGACATATAAAAAAAAGTTGCAAAAATTGTGGGAAAATTCTCATTTACCTTTTATCCAATTTCTTCAAATGTTAACATTTTACATAACCATAATACATTTATCAAAACCAAGAAATTAACATTGACGCAATTTATTAACAAATTACAGACTTTCTTAGAAATTGACTATTGCTTTGCCAATGTCTAATTTCTAAATCCATCCTTTTAAGACAGCTTTTTACTAAATCTGTCTGAAAGAACATTTTTTAACTTCTTCAGTTCTGAATATAAAAGTAAAGAGGGATGAGTACAACACTTGGAGAGTGTGGAAAGATATAAAAAGAAAATACAAAGACAGAACACATTAAATGACACCACTATCATCAGCAAAATCCATACTGTGCATTTCTTCGGCATAAAAAAATTCAAGGAACAATAGAAGAGATGAAGAGAGAACCTGTAGTTGCAAAAAGATTCATGAGCTAGAGTAGCCAATTGCAATGTGTGGGCTTTGGTTCCCAATTTAAATAAACTGTAAAACAAATTGTAAGACAATTGAGAAATTTTGAACTCCGAATATTTAGTAATCTAAGTAATTATTAGTAGTTTCTCAGTGTGATAATTGTACTATGTTTATGTTTAAAGAACATTTATTTTAGAGATATCTATTGAAATTCTTATAGATGATATGACTGCTTCAAAGTGATGCCCCTTCCTGCCCTCTTCCTGATCTTCCCTGATCCTTCATACAAGTAGCTCCCAGCCCTTTCCGGTATCAAGCAATCCGGCCTTTCGAATCTCCTTCCAATTCTCAGCTCTGCCTATAACTTTGCTTAGCTCAACGAGAGCAGGAGAACCTGCCAGAAAACATAGGAAAATATCCCAGTATGTGTTAGTATTCTGTTCATGTTAAAAAGGTATGCGAACTAAATAAATTTGGTATCATGCTGTATAGATGTTTGTATCCTCTCTCTCTTATTCTATTTATGTATTTATTGCTAAACATTATATCATTAGCGCTTTGCCAAATCTTTAAACATTAAATTTTAATGTCTGCAGACTATTCCACCATACAGTGACCCTTAGTTGTCAAAGCAATTCGGTCCTCTTCCTCTTTGTCCATAGGCCTTGATGCTATTTGCCATCCTTCTGACTTGAAAAGTTCTTCCATTGGCTTCTGCGATATCCTCCCATCTCTCCCCTCCCCCTCTGACTAATCGTAGTTCTTTGACTTGTCTTCCTCCAGTTCCTCCCCAAAGTTCTATCTAGATCCTCTCTTAGCCTCTTCTTTTCCTCTTTCTTCTCTCTCCTTAGGTGGACTCTTTCTCTCTTGGCTTCACTGCGAAGGATTCCTAAATCTATAACCTCAGCCTTATACCTGATTCCAGTGTTCCTGATGAGTAACTGCCCTGTGTATTGTACATGACCACCAAGATACAGTCCAGTATAGTTTCACCAACACTGCTGATCACCAGCTCTGCCTGCCCCCTTGCTTCCACTCATGTTGCTGCCATCTCCTCAGGGTTCAGCTCGATGCCTTGGAGTCACTCTCCATTCTTCACCTTCCATTTCACCAAGTCACCAAGCCCTATAGAATCTACTCCTGAAACGTGTCTCACAATTTCTAATGTTCCGTTCTCACTGCTCCACTAAGACTTTGAATTTTCATCTTGTTATATTCACCTCTTACTCGATCTTTCCTCCTGTTTCTGTTTCCATCCTATCCATCTTACCTCCAACCACCATATTAATCTTCCTAAAGGTTGACTTTAATTTGGAGGCTTACCTGTTCAATAATCTTCAGCAGCTCCCCATTACTCACCAAATAGAGTTCTGACATTTAAGGCACAATTTAATATGACCTGCCAAACATCCTCTCCAATCTTATTTCTCACTTCTTCCCACATACATCTTGGAGGGGGAGTAGCATGGCTCCAGAGTCAGATCCCAATCTAGTAATGCTCTGGTTTTGGGTAAATTATCTGAGCCTCTACTTCCCCATCCATAAAATGGGAGTACTAGCGGTACCTACCTCAGAAGTTGTTGGGAGGATAAGATGAGATAAAGTACATAAAGCATAATACCAGGCATACAGCAGGTTCTTAATAAATGTCAGATATTGCTACTTTTATTATATCACTGTAATAAAACTGAGTTGCTTGGTTTTTCCATACAAGTTTTAGTATTTACTTCTCATCCCACTACTTTTGCTCATACCATTCCTTCTGCCTGCAGCTTTCACCCACCACCTTCACTTTCTGAAATCTCTCCTAAACCCAGAGGCTCTGCTGTTTCTCTGAACTTTTCCTCAACCCCCAGCCACAAGAGCTCTCTCCTTTACCCTTTAGGTTTCTTTGCTTCCAACATTGCAGAGATATTTACACTGCCTTGTGGTGAGCTGTGTGAGTGCTTTATCTCCCTACAAATTAGGATGGGTCTTCTTTTTATTTAATATCTTCTGCATAGCCTAGAATAGAGTCTGTCACAGAGCTAAAAACTGGTAACCTTTAATCAAGAGATTCGGTGGATGACATTTCCTATTTCTCAACAACAATTTCATCTTGATACCTGTCTATTAAACAGATATTTATTAAGCATCCTATTAAACTTATCAATACATCTTATTAAGCCTAGCATTAATGAATATGATCCTCGCCCTCTTGATGCATACAGCCCAGTTCAGAAGATTATACTTTCAGGAAGAAAATTAAGAACAAGTTGAGGCAGTTATTTGACAATGTGTTTAATCAACTATAATCAAATTTCACAATGTATACTCCAGATAGTTTTCTGGGTGATCAAGCTAGAGAGGAGTCTGGAGGCATTAGAAGGTGAGAAGGGGAGGAACACAGGCAGAAATCTTTACTAGAAGGTTGAGCGGATGAATTTAGGTGGGGCAAGTAGAGGGAGGAATCATTCTGCAGCAAAATAATTACATATGCTTTCATGGAGGGTCGGATAAACTAATAGGACTGTGCCTCCTGCTAAGTTAATGATTCTTTGTGCTGGAATACCAGTATATGACAATGAACGCCAGCTACACTGCTCACAGGTAGTCATTATCATAATTATAAACACCAGGGATTAACATTAACCTGCCGGAAGTTCATGTGAGTAATGGGTATCTCCCTAAACTGTCGCTGGATAAAAGCACCTGCGATTCTTAGAGAATCAGCTTTGATTAAAGAAGTTTTCTGAGTTTTGTTCTTTTTCTATTTTGAAGTTCTAAGTTGCTATTCGAATTAATAAGATCATATTTCCATGCTAACGCCTAAGAGAAGAAGGCTTGCCGGGAAGTTGGACTTCCCTCTCAGTCACATATGGCCTTAAGTATAAGGCATGGGCCGATTGTGAATTATGAGATGTAATTTAAGGAATCCTAGAGAGAAACTGCCCCCAAGAGCCTGCCCACATGACTAAAATGACACTGGTATATATTGCAGTGTATCCAGTTCTCTTGCAAACGTAAGTACTACTGAGAAGTCCACATTTCGTCTCTAATCTTTTGATTTGAATGTGATTAGTATTCATTTGAGGGAGGAGAGAAGGCGCAGAAAGAAACTGGGGACAGGTCTCTGCACAGAGAAAGCGGGGGACAAAAGGAAAAGCTTCCTGTCGTGAGACGGCAGAGCCATGGTGCATTCCCCCGCTTCTGCCTCTGCAGTAAGCCAGGTCAGCGCGGTGGAGCCCGCAGCAGCCCACCCCTGGGACGTGCAGAGCGTCAGGCCTCGCCTGTCGCCTGGAGGAAGAGCACATGGGAGGGCAGCTGACCGTGCGCGGATCCTCCGTGGAAGTGGATGAAGTTATGTAAGGGCTTATGAAACGCGAAGGGCCGGCCTGGCTCTGCAGTATGGGCACGAAGGGACCAATAGTCACGAGGGGTATTGCCGGGCCCCTGCCCACAGCGGCGCAGGCGAAGGCTTCGGTGAAGGCCAGGCAGAGGATGCTGTGCCTGCCCACCCCAGGCTCGCCCTGCGCTGCAGGTCTCCAAGGCCCGCGAGGCCTGCTCACGGGGAATTTCAAGTGCAAGTAGACTGGAAGCGTTTTCGATGAACGACGTGTTTTACACATAGTCGGAGTTCATGGATCTTATTTCTGTATCTAACTCGGTTCTCATCTTCTAGCTCCGAATTTCTCTGGGGAACTCACGGCCCGGAGTGCCCTCTCTGGACGGGGAATAGGTGCTCGTGCTGCCACCTGCAGGTGAAAGGGGAAATTGAGCCGACTGTGGTTGGGTGGCCTGTGACTGGAAGGACAATTTCAGGATAGAGTAGAGTGTATTTCAGATTACTGGACCTACCAGAATCACTGACGTTTAAACATATTAATTCTAAAGAGCACAGCAATCGACAAAAGATTTGATCTAGCCTCCACACATCCTCTGGAGGTTTCCCTTAGATTAGTTTTTCCATTTTGTGGATTTGGAAGAGGATTGATGATACATATTTGTACAAATGCGATTCCGTGTTGTAAAACAGATGTTCACCACCAAAGCATGTAATTGATCCACACATATCAGCGCTGATGTGTTACTGGTGCCACCTCCATGATGTCACTGTGATTTCCATCATAGTCGGTTCCACCTTGCCTATATTGTTCCGAGTGGCCCCTGTGATATCACCAGTGGTCTGGGTCACTCACAGTCCAGTGGGTTACCCCATTGCCCTGTACTCTGCATCATAATTACTCTTTCTTCAGACATCCCAATGCCATGATTTTGAAAGTGAATGATTATTTAAAGAATAATTTTAGAGCAAGTCCATTAGGCTGATGGTTAAGAGCACAGGCCCTGTGGTCAGGCTGCCTGGGTTTGAATCCTGACTCCGACTTTTTAACTTTGCGGCCTTGAGAAAGGCACTTATTCTCTCTATGCCTTAGTTTCCTCACCTACTAAGGGGACATGAGAGTACAGTCCTTCCAGAATTGCTGTGCATTTTACATGAGAAAATGCACATGAGCACCTGCAGGATAGTGTACTAAGATGATGTGCTCAATATTCCGAATGCCCAGTTGTGTGTCCAGGCTTTGCTCTTTGCTAGACGGGGCATATGAAATAAGTTATTTCACTTCTTTGTGCCTTGGGTTTCTCATCTATAAAATGAAAATTATAAGAATATCTATCTCACAGATAAGGAATTAAATGAAATATATCTATTATGCTTAGACACAGTAAATACTCAAATGGTAGCCTTTTAAACCGGAATTCGTTTTTGCTATTTTCAGCATTCTGTTGTTTGGAAGATTCTGGTTTTTAGACTCTCAGATAAACAATTTCCTCTGTTTGTCATTTTATAGTTGTCTTGAGTACAGTCATATGTGTTCCTTCCATCACTTTGGGAGGTAGATGTCCTCATCCCCATTTTGCAGATGAAGAAACTAAAGCTCAGAGTGGTTTAGTGACTTGCCAGATGTCACACAGTAAGTGGCATCAGGATGCATATCAGCTCTTCTCTTCCCAAGACCAGGGCTCCATTTACTACATCACAGGTGCCTTTATAATTCTTCTAAATGTGATGAGTACACATTTTATGTTACAACTTTTTGCCAAATATCTATGGAGTGCCTGAAATTTTTCAAATTATGGAGACTTTTTGAAATCAAACTTCCAAATTTCAAGAAAACTAAAAGAAATACACTTAGAGCCTTTTCTTCGTAACAAGCCTTTGTTTTGTGACTTATTAATAGACCGGGCTATTAGGTACTGCTTTTGGAGAGGAGTGTGGAGAGAGGCAACAGGTCAGGCCATTGGGGTACCAGCATCTCAAGAACTGAAGCTCGGTTAAGCCCAGTGCTCCTCCCCCAGCCTTAACACCTCACACTCTCCACTTTGAAATGCTCCCCCACAGTAGTGAAATTACTTATTTCTTCCTCTTTCTTCCCTGACAGACTGTGAGTTCCGCGAAGCTTAAGACTGCATCTAACATGTCAGTTGTCTAAAAGTCATTTCAGTTTCCCATCTGTAAAAAGGAAATGCAGAGAAGAAAAATT
Source organism: Pteropus vampyrus (assembly GCF_000151845.1). NCBI lineage: Eukaryota > Metazoa > Chordata > Mammalia > Chiroptera > Pteropodidae > Pteropus > Pteropus vampyrus. Next base: position 6,491,063 of record NW_011888818.1, read on the forward strand.
TTTCACTGAAAAGAGTCAAGAAACAAGATGACGTTTCTTTAGACACTTGATAACAGATCCATCCCAATCTATAGAGAAAAAGATTTAGGATAGATTTGATCTTTTTTTTTTAGCCAAATATCCCATTTAAGGGCTTCCTTTCTTGATTAGTAATAATAACAGTAACAACTAACATTTATCAAATGCTACGCATGAGCAGGCACTAGCCCAAGCATATTATGTGCAAGCTCAGTCAAGTTCTGTAGTATCCCTACATACTAAGTACTCTACTCATCCTCATTTTACTGATGAAGAGGCAAGTCGAGAGAGAGCTGGGGCTTGCCAGTGCCACACGGCTAGAAAGTAAAATAGCAGCACTGGGACTTGAACCCAGGTCTTGCCAACTGAGAGAGGAGGTTCTAACCTCTGGCCAGCCTGCCTGCATCCCAGGAGTGGCAGGGCAGCTGCTACAGGGCTTGTAGGGAGGTGCCCCACGTGGAACAGCAGATGAGGTGAGTGTGTGCATGCTTCCTACCTCAACCGTCTTGATTCCTTCTCTTTGATTTATTTTTTATTTCAAGC
>NW_011888818.1:6493023-6496841 GCF_000151845.1 Pteropus vampyrus
CTTATTCTGTGAACATAATAAGAAAGCTTAGAAAACTAATTAATGTGTGATTGACTTATATCCCATAACCTTCTTAGAGATGGGTTTTAAAAGTTTTTAAACGGCTTTATTGAGATATAATTGATACATAATAAAATGCACACACTTAAAGTGTACAAGATGATAAGGTTTCACATATGGATAGACCTGTGAAACCATTCCGACAATCAAGATAATGAGCATATCCATCATGCCCTTTTGTGATTCCTCTCTGTGTCCCTGTGCCCATGCCTAGGCAACCACTGACCTGACTTCTGTCACTATAGATTACTTTGGATTTTATAGAATTTTATATAAATGTTAACTTATAACATGTACTCTTTTTTGCCTGGCTTCTTAGCATTTTGAGATTCATCCATGTTGCTGCATGTATTGATGCTATGTTCCTTCTCATCGCTGAGTAGTATTCCATTGTATAGATACCCCACAATTTGCTATCCATTCACTCGTTGATGGACATTTGGGTTGTTTCCAGTTTTTTACTGTTACAAATAAAGCTTCTATGACCATTCATCTAAACTCTGTGTGGGCCTGTGTTTTCACTCCTCTTGGGTAAATAGCTAGAATAGAATAATTAGATCACATGGTAGGTATATGTTTAAGTTTTTAAGATATTGCCAAACTGTTTCCAAATGGCTGTACCATTTTACATCCCCACCAGCAGGGTACGAGACTTCCAGGTGCTCCATCTCCTTGCCAGCACTTGGTATGGTCAGTGTTTCCAACTTTAGCCATTCTTTTTAGCCATTCTAACAGGTAACCAGAAGTCTCTCACTGAGGTTTAATTTGCACTTCTCTACTGATCAATGATGTTGAACACCTTTGCATTCATCCAGATATCTTCGTTAATGAAGTGGCTGTTGAAATATTTGGCCTATTTTGGACGAGGGGAGTTGTTTTCTTATTATTGACTTTTTATCATAGTAAAATCAAGAGTAGTGTACTTAATTTATTGTATTGTAAAAACATTCTATACTTTGTGTCTTTTATTTTCCCAAAGACACAAATTGATAAAGAATATATGAGCAAATGAAAAACTAAAAAGTCTTCATAGAATAGCATAAAGTATTTATAAAGTTATTAAACAGCTCAAAGATAAAATCAAATGCTTATCTAGATCCAAGAATTGCTTGCTTCACCTTTAAAAGCTTTATAAACTAAAAAGGAATTAAAAAGAGGAAAAGAAAAAGTAAGTTCAAGGCATTTTCTCAAGAGTCAAATACTGAACCAAACCATTAAAAAACTGTGGATTACACAGTGCAATTGACTGTTAACAATAAAATGCTTTAAAGTGTGCAATATATGCATATAAAATATGGTGGGTTTGCAAATTGGCATCTCTATTATTTTGTATTCAGGTTGCTTACAAAATAACTTTTCTATCTTGAACATGAGAAAGCAGCAAAAACTGACTTTAAAAATACCTGGAAAATTACATTAGGTTAAATTGCGATCCTTTAATATGACTAGACAATGATGAAATCATCAAAGAGATCATAGTAAGCCATGAAGCCCCAGGGAAGCTACTGACAATTTAGTATTTTCATATCATGTGGAAATAGGCATTCTGTTTACCAAAGATAGCTGCAGAAATGTATTCATGATGATTAAGACATGTACATGTAAAAAGTTGAAACATAGCATCATAAAAATGGTTTGTATGAAACACTAATTTCCTAGATAGGTGGATTGAGCTCATTACACTTCAGCATGGGCACTGGTGTTTTCAAAAGGCAGCATGTTATTCCTAAGTAGCTTCTTGGATTATCTTCTGAGCATTGCGATGATCTATTCAAATGGTAAACAGCTGTGGTATATTTTTATTCTTTTCACAGTTCTTTCTTCCTTTCTGATGTTGCAAGATTCCTTTTATCCTCCTGTTTCAAGAACTTCCTTCAGCCATTCTTTTAGGGTACGGAGGTCTGCTGGGCACAAATTTCCTTCATTTTCTTTCATCTAAAAATGTCTTGATTTCCTCCTTTACTCTTGAATAATGTTTTCACTTTTGTACAGGATCCTGGGCTGACGGTTCTTTGCTTTCAGCTCTTAAAAAATGTTTTTGCCACTTCCTTCAGGCTTCAGTGGTTTCTTATGAGAAACTGCTCTCATTCAAATTGTTCTCATGAGCAAAGTTTCATTTTCTCTTTCTGCTTTGTTTTAGTTTTCAGAAGGTTGATTAAAACATGACTTATTGTAGATTTCTTTGGATCTATACTGCTTGGACTTCAGTAATTTCTTGAATCTTTAGGTTTATGTCTCTTGTCGAATTTAGTTGATTTTCAGTCATTTAAAAAATTTTTTTGGTCATTTTTCAGTTCTACTTTTCCATTTGGTTCTTTTTTATATCTTCTATTTCTTTAATGAGGTGTTCTATTTTTCATTTGTTGTAAACATGTTTATAACTTCTCATCAAAAATTTTCTATAATAGCTTCTTTAAAATTTTTGTCTACATTTGTATCATCTCAATATTGGCATCTGTTGACTGTCTTTTCTCATTCAAGTTGAGATTTTCCTGGGTTTTGACATAATGAATGACTTTCTATTATATCCTGGACATTTTGGAATTTATAAGACTTTAGATTTTATTTAAATTTTCTGTTTTAGCAGGTTATTTCTGACAACATGCCATCAGGAAAAGGGAGTTGCTGCCTCATTACCACCAGGTGGGAGTGAAACTTCATGTTCCCGGCTTGGCCTCCATTGACAGACACTCCAGTAACAGGAGAGGTATCTCATTATCGCCAGATGCGGGTGAGAGTTCCAGCTCCCACATGGCCTTCACCTACATCATAGAGGGAGTCATTCTGGGGGACACTGCCCTGCAGGGAAAGATTGGGATGCTTCATTGAAACGTAGTGAGGGTGGGATCTAGGCCCCCCACTGGCCTTTGCCGACAGAGATGAGGCCACAGTTTTTTACATATTTTCTGCTGCTTTGCACACCTGGTAAATTTTTGTTGGATCCTAGACGTTGTAAACTTTATCTTGTTGAGTGTTAGCTATTTTTGTATTTCTATAAATATTCTCAAGCTTGGTTCTGGGATACGATTAAGTTATTTGGAAATAGTTTGATCCTTTTAGGTTTTGCATTTATGATACTTTGGGAGGATCCTGAGACGTACTCAGTCTAAGGTATTCATTCCCCACTACTGAAGCAAGGTCCTTCTGTGTACGTGACTCAGTGCTCCACGATTCATGAGGTTTTCCAATCTGATTGTGGGAACGGACACTGTTCCCAGCTCCGTATTGTTACTTCTAATCCTCTCCAGTAGGTTCCTCACACTTATGCTGGTCAGTACTCAGCTAAATTCTTGACAAGAACCCTCTGTAGATCTCTAGAGCTCTCTCTGTGCAGCTCTTTCCTCCTTGGTTCTCTGTCCTGCAAACTCTAGTTGCTTTGGTCTCCCTGGACATCCCTCTGTTTTCTCAACTCAAAGAGTTCACCAGGCTCCACCTGGTGCTGTGACCTGGAAACTCCTTCAAGGCAGTGAGCTGGAGCAACTGTAGGACTCACCTTATCTGTTTTTCACCTCTCAGGAAACGCTGTCCTTCATTGCCCGACGTTCATATTTTGAAAACCATTGTTTTATATATTTACGTGGGTTTTTTCTTGGTTTTTGTTTGTTTTGGTTTAGTTTGGTTTTGGTTTTGGTTTGGTGGCTATTGTTTCAGGCAGGAGGGTAATTCTGGACCTGTTGTTCCATCTTGGACAGATCAGAAGTCTCCTAGAGAAGTTTTCAACTTTTTATTTCAAAAACTATTTAAACTTTCATAAAAGT
>NW_011888818.1:6497736-6509050 GCF_000151845.1 Pteropus vampyrus
TGGTAGCTCCTGCTGGTTAACAGGGTCCCTGTGGCCTGCTCACATTTTCATGCTACAAAGATTTGGAGGCAGAGGTTGTTCTGAGTCTCCAAGAGTTTGGTTTCCACTGAGTTCAAAGCCTGGCCTTGACCTGAAAGCTGTGTTCCTCCAGTCCATTCTGACTGGCCATGTGGGGTTCCACTGAAGCCACTGTGATGGTTTTCTGTTCCTGTTACAGTGTCTTCTCATTACAGCATATTCCTGGAAAAGGCCATGATTAATGTTTCATCTTAGCGCATTGCAACATGAGCTGTTTCCTGGCAGCTAAAAGAAGGGGAGGAAAGGCAGGGGGGAAACTTGCTTCACTATTTCCAACTAAATTCCACTCCCTTCATGGGACTTTTTCAGACCACTCCTGCCAACAAATCCTTGGGCCGCAGCCCTCCCCTGCTCTGCAGCTTCTCTGACTTTCTAGACCATTGCTTGTCTCTATCGGCCATTCATATAAGCCATTCAGCCTTGTTTATTTCATCACTGATTGACATGTGAATGCCACCTTGTCTCCTTAACCAGATTGTGCATTTTTGGAGGGCTGGGACTATATTTTAAGATAGTTTTGTATCTTCTCCCATCTCAAAATATGGTGTTATGTGCTTTCTCTTTCACCCTCCAACCTAAAATATAACTTATTTATTTTGTTTAATATCTGACCCCCATCAGAAAATTAGCTCCAGAAAGACAGGGATTTTTGTCTGCTTTGTTCACTGATTTTTTTCCTCTAGCATTTAGAGCGGTGTCTGGCACATAGCGAGTAGTAAATAAATGTGTGTTGAATTAAGGGATGAATAATGTGAAAAACTATGAAGTGAAGCACCAATATTTATGGGAAAATAATCTTTTTCATTTCAGCTCTTCAATGACTACTTTATGTATGGCTGTTTATGAATTTCAGGAGAATTTCTTTAGGCTCTCAAATCAATTTCATTTCTTTATGTCTGGCTCAGGAAAGAGTAACCATCAGTAGTTAATTGAGATTTCACTATGCACCAGTAACAATATATATCCTCATTTAATCAACACTCCTCTCCCCCAGGTTGATACTGTTAAAATCACCATTTTACTGAGGAGGATCTGAATCTCCTAGAAGGTAAATAATTTGCCTGCTCTCACAGCTAGTAAGTGGTGAAGCTGGGACTTGAACCCAAGTCATTATGGTTGGTCACCACTCTGTTTTCTTGCTTTAACTGAATCCAGGCTTCCAGAATGACCCTTGAGCTTCCTTCTCTGACATCATCAGGTCCTGGGCAGCCCAGCCCGGCCTTCTCCAGGATGAGAGACTGGATCCTGGGACTGCCCACGAAGGATTGGAAGCAAGCTATTAAAGTAAGGTAAGTTTGTGGCAGGAAAAGCAGTTCCTGATCACTGAGGTTTCTTCATTAGATGCTGACAAGCAATTTTAGCTGCACCATGAACATTAGCTGTGAAAGAGATGACTGTAAATAAAGCACATTTCAGGCAGAGGAAAGAGTTCAATTTTGGTCATCCTTAATTTGAGATAGCTTTTTAATACTCAGGAGCAAATGTTGCATAAACAGTTGGATACACAAGTCTGAAGTTCAAGTAAGAGGGCTAGAGATACAAATTTGGGAGCTGACAGCATCACGGAAACCTGTCTAAAGCAGCTGACTCAGAGCTACCAACCTTGCTTCTTAGCTGTCAGAGCTCCAGTGCTGAAGACTGTGTCAAATGTTTTGGAAAGGTTGATGAGCGCAGTGTTCGGATTTCACTGTTTCCTCCATTCTGCAGCTGCTGCATTATAAAGCTCAAGTTTTCCACATTTTCCTTCTCACTGGAGTCCCATTGGGATCCAGTGAGTATGTGTGTGATCAACTGCAATTGTTCAACAACTAAAATGGTTAACCCTAGAGATTGCCTCTGGGACTCCATTTTCCCTAGGTTTTCATGGCACTTATAAAGGCACTTACAAAGGGATTCATTCTTTCCAGATATGTTAAAATCATAACCCAGGCCTGGGATCCAACTTGTCTTCAGTGACTTTGCATATCTCAGATCCAAAGCACCAACACCAATTTCATAGTGTGATTTGAGGACCTCTAATTTCCTTTCTTTTCCTTTCTTTTCATGGCCATAGCATGCACCACCTTCACTAATTGCTCAGCCAATATGCATCCCATCCTTGCCCCCAGCTGTGAAATGGAGATTACAGAGAATGAGCGGAGAAGAAGCTCAAGGAGCGCGGGCAGAACTCGGAGCTATTGGCATGGAGTATCTGAAAAGTACTGACTGAGGAAGGAATAAAAAGATTTTTTAACAGCATTGGGACCAGCTGAGGTTGGAAATCATAAATTCATTCTGGGACCAGTCAACCTGGCTGTGAAATTTTCTCTAGCTGAACTCCAGCAGAGAAAACAAATAGTAGAGCCACTTCACTGTTGGGAAATGGCCTGGCAGGTGCATAGGGAGAGCAAATGGTGGGTTGTTGATGAGAATGTGGCTGAAACACTAGCCAATAGGCCCCAGGCTAGAGAAGGGAGGGAGGTAAAGCCAAAAGGAACTGATACTCAGAGTATCCTGGCTCAGGCAGGCTGTGGGTAAACCCACAAGGACCTCGATGGGACAGAGCTTGAGGAACATTCAGGAAAAGCAAGTCCAGGACAAAGGAGACAAATATAGCGGGCACTCCCAAGCCGAGTCTGGCTTCGTAACCTCCACAGCCCATCCCCAGAGATCCCCAGACATCAGGGCTCAATGAAGCCTCAGTTTGCCAGGAACAACTCAGCCCCTCCAGCTGGATCTCTCCAATTTCACCTTTCATTAGAATGACGCTGGGTTATCTCACAGCATCAAAGACATAGCTGAAGAATTAAGTCTCAAGAAAGCAGGAACCAGGAAACCAGGGACCTGGAGGAGCAGAACCAGGGACTCAAACACCTCTCCGTCTCTCACTGTCTCTTTAGCTTCCTCTTCTCCTTTGCTCTGCAAGTTTCCTTCATTCTCTCTGACTGAAGAAACTTAAGATCTTAGACTCTGGGACCAACTACATAAGACTGTAATCCTAGGTCTATTCTTCTATCTACCATCTGAATGACTTTGAACAAGTTACTTACCTTCTCGGTGCCTCAGTTTCCTCATGAAGATAATAACAGAACCTACTTCCTAGGATTGCTTGAAGAGGAAACAATTTAATACTTTTAAAGCATTTGAAAGGGTCCCTGGCCCCCCAGGCTCTCTCTTATATGAGAGAGGAGTTTGGACAGCAAGGGTGTCACTCAGGAATTTGCATTCAAGTCTGAAGGTAGTAAACTGGGATCCCATTCAGGCCAATAGTAGGATCCACAGGGACCCGTTTTCATGGGGGCAGTAGAAGCTGTGGCGCTACTCCGAGTAGGGCAGGAGACATGTCATTTTGTTAGAAGCATAGGAATACATTTTAAATCTCAGCGTTTACTCTCAGCCCCCTAGTCTACGTTGCTCCCATTGGTCATCAGTAGACAATCACACCTGCTATGTTAAGGGAAAACTCGGCATATCTCTCCTCCATCTCTGTGAATGAGATGCCCACTTCTATTCAAGAAGAACCATTCCTAGTCCTTTAATTTCCCCATCTGCCTCGGGACTGTTGTTCCGCCAGCCACCCCCTCTCTCCCTACTCCTTCCACATCTTCCACTTTTCCACGGCATGACTTTCTCAGGGGTATTTGTACTGAGTTATATTTTCATGGAACCACTCAATTGGTATGGATTTTGCATTACCCTTATTGCAGAGGGACTTTTTATTTAAAAAGTTCTATTTCAACAAAACCTAACCAGGCAAGAGTTGAGGTTAGAGTCCCTGAATCTGGGTGGAACATAATGGTCTGATGATCAAGCTAAGGAGGACATTTTTGCCCAAGTCTACAGATATCTCTGCCTTCTGGTAGAAGGCTGCAGATTTGAATTATTGTCTGGAAAAGGATGTTTTTCACTTACAACCAGCTCCATGAACTTTCATGCGACAAGACACCCCATCTCTAAGATATCTCCCTCCGCACCTATCCATCACATGCCACGTACTTACGCTTTCTTGCTTACTGGGGTACTACAACCTCTGCCTCCCTTCTGCCTGTTTAAACCCTTTTACCATGAATAGATTTCCCTGATTTCCATCTGGTTTTTCATACCTGGATTTTCCAGCTCTACCCGATGCCTTTATATTGATAATTTGACTGGACTCTTTCCCATAGTACCACCCACAGGCCTTACGTTTTAGAGGGGGTTCTGCTCTGGCAAGGAATGTATGGGCCCAAAGGGATGTGCCAATCTGGAGTCCTAACCTCCCTCCAGGCATCCTCCAGGACCTGGGATGCTGGAAATCCCTGTCCATATACCCTGAGCCTACTTCTAGGGCCTGGACAGGCCTCTTCCTTGGGTCTGGAGGGTGGATCTTACTGCCTGTGTGTGAACTCTTAGACCTGAGGGGTGGCTGAGGCCAGTGTGCAGGGTTCCTGAAGATGCAGGATAGGGCCAGGGCAAGCAAGAGAAGGGAGCGGCTGGAAGCTTCATTTGTACTCTCGCTCCAGGCCCTGCAAATCCTATAAGTGCCAGGTATATAAATGAAGGAGGGCCAGCCCTGGGCCTCAAGAAACATCAAAGACACAGCAAACCAAGTTTTAAGGTAAGACTTGAACTAAAGATAGTTTCTTCTTCTCTCTTAAGCCTGGAGCCTAGAGCCATTCTCCAATATGCTGATCTCTACTCCCCTGTCTGACCTGCATCTCCCCAGCAAGAGGCCACCTCAGCTCAAAATTCTTTCCTCTCAAAATGCTCTCCAGATCATCAAGACCTCAATCTCACATCTGAGCTCCACTCCAGAAGAGGAAGGGGCAGTAAGAGAGTGCCATCTCACCCCTCTGTGCTTCAGTTTTTTCATCTGTCAAGTGGGAATAATAATAACTACCCCTCATCCCACAGGATTACTTTGAGGCTAAAATTAGAACTGACCACCTGATTACCCAACATCTAAGCCTATTCCTAGCAACAGCCTCTCAAAGAGAAGTGCAGGGAAAAGCTAATTTGGGGTGAGAGATACTGATACTCTGGACTGTATATCGTCCACTAGCTATGCCAAGTTTTAAGTTCTAGGCTGGTTCCCCATGTTACCCAGCATGCCTCAGGACTAATGCCCCTCAATCGATGCCAACTGGTATTTACTCAAATGATAAAACAAAAGTTAATACTAGTGCAAGCTGAATATAAGCTGAGAAGACAGATCTGCAGCAAGGACTAACTCTTACTGTGGGGAAACAGGCACACTTCCACTCTGCCGATGGAAGGTCAAAATAGTACAGGCCCTGTGGAAGGCAATTTGCAGTATCTAACCACTCATGTGCTTATCCTTTGACCACACAAACTTACTTCTGGGAATTTATCCCACAGTTACACCTACATTCCTCTGAGATGACATATGTACAAGGTTATTCATAGCAGCACAGATAGTAAAAGCAAAAAGTTAGAAGTAACCCAGGGGCCCATAAATAGGAACTAGTTAAATGTAGTATGATATCCTTACAACCTAATATTGTAAAATAGGACAAGGAAGCTTTCTATACATTGATGTGGGAAGATCTCCTTGACACATCGTGTTAGAAAGAGTGGGAAATAAGAATGCATTTTAATCTTTTTTGATTGGCTTGTATTCTCACAGAGAGTCACTAAAAGGATACATAAGAAAATTAATAAGAGAAGTAGGGGAGAGGCTTTTTAATTATACCTTTTTATATTGTTTTTATTTTGAAATCATGTAAATATTTTGACTTAGCAAAAAATAAATTAATAAAGGGGAAAAAAAACTTTCTAGAATGCATTCTAGAAGGGCAAAGAGTGCTGACTGGGTGGCAGAAAGTCAGATATGATCAGGCCCCTGACCGCCCTGAATTTCCTCAACTGAAGGACGAGAGAGGGTGGCCCGTCTGCTCTCGGTTCCTTCCAGCCCCACTCTTCTATAAATAAGATTCTTTCCTGGATCGCACCCTGTTTTATATCATTACTACCTTCTGTGCCCTTTCACTTGCACAAACAATTGCAAGTTGACTGAGCATGTTCAGCATCATTTTCCAATGAATTCCCAGAACTTTACAATCCATATTTGGCTATTTTTCGTTCTTGTATTACATTCGACAATTGTCCACGCCCCGTGCTTCTCTCTCAAGCTTTGTTCAGAGGCTTTTAAATTTGCATTTTAGCTTGGATTACTCCTTTTAGTAAGCAATTTGGTCATATAAAAGGTAAATATAACATCCTGTTTCTTGGGTGATTACTCTCTCTATGACAAAGTCCAGTTCTGCTTGAGTCATTTGTTTGGAGTTTCTTCGTTAAGGGCTGTGGGGACGTGACGGAAACCCATGGGCACGGCATATGGAAGCTGAGATGAGCTGGGTTGCTCTGCTGTGTCCTGGGAGACATGGGCAAGGCTGGGGACTGACGAGGAGCTTGAAAGGCAGAGCACTGTGCCTGGGGTTTTTGGTGCTCTGCTCAGGACAGAAACATTGCTGGGCCCTTAGTGCTGCGCATTGCAGGAGAGGCATGGAGAGAGGCGTCGGGCTAAGTAAGGGCTGAAGTGGGAGGGAGGAGCTCAACAAACCTATGATCCCAGCTCCAACGTGGGGTCTAGGCCCAGGTGCAAGAGGGAGGCAACTTGACTATCCCATCTGGCCAAGTACCTGATGCCAGTGTAGACAGGGTTGATACAACCCGCTAAGATGCCCAGAGATCCCAACGGCACAATTTTCTTTCTTTTTCTTTTAAATCATTTTTGTCCAAAAACTTAAAATTTTTAAATTAAAAGAATTCTAATTATCCTCCTCCAAACAGAACTATTTTTGTTTCTCCATGTGTACTTTCAGGTCCTGATCATAAGAACTTACTTTTCTAGATGCAGAATAGTTGTGTAGGTAAATTTCTGCTGTTTTCATTTAACATTACTTTATAAGCCTGTGGCCTCAAAGTCTTCATAATGATGGAATAATTGTCCACTGCATAAATATGCTATGGTATAGTTAACCATTTCCCTATTATGTTGTTGCTCCTTGTACATTTAACTTTCCTATCCTTAGAAATTTTTCCTTAAAATAAATTCTCAGGACTCTGAGCTCTGGGATCCTTATCTATAAAAAGAGTACAAAAGAGCTTCTGCTGAGGTTGAAAAAAAGGATTAAAAATAACACACTCAAAGCACCCAGCACAGCGCCTGGCTCTGAGAAGGTGCTCAACACGTGATATTGATTATCATTTTTTTTATTTCCACCGTGTCCTGGGAACCTAAGTGCATAATCCTTGAGAGCCTGAAGGATTATGTGGCTATAGGAAAGCGTAGATATCAAGAAGAAAGCGTGAAAGATATCCAACAACTACTCCCCCGCCGCCCCCCACCCCACACACACGCAAGTGTTCCAGGCCCGACTGTCTTTGCCATGAATGTTTTATCAAACACAGATCATTGACAAGTTATCTAAACTCTGGCTATCTGAGTCAGTTTATCTGCTTCGTCATCTATCTCTAAAAGGCTAAATGCTTCCCAATTCATTCTAATACACTCCGCGGTCCCATTTCTGAGTATTCCTTTTAAAGTATTCCCACACATCTATGAAATTATGTATTTATGAAGTTCCTCACTGCAGCAAAAGACTGGAAACACCTCTAGTGCCCATCTAGGGAACAGGTTGAACAAACTATGGCACAATCACATGGTGGAACACACTGTAGCTATGAAAAAGAATGAGGAAATGCCCTATGAACAGATAGGGGGCAATTTCCTGGATATGTTGTTCAGTGAAAAGAGTATATCAGGGCATAAAGCATTCTGCCTAGTCTGTGAGATTTCCAAGAGCAGCCACTTCCCCTGCCCAGATTGCAAAATCACTAACGCAGGACTCATCCCAAGAAACCAAGGCAGGCTGAGCACCAGGCTAAGGGGGAAAAACCTGTGCTCTCACTATAAACACTAAAAGGGCGTTTGAACTAATTCAACGTCCATTCTGATTTTCTCATGAGAAAAACATAAAACCCTGTTGGTGTTGGAGATACAGAAGGAGACTCCCCTGGTACTATCAGTGCATTAGAAACCAACAGGAAGCATAAAAGGCAATGGTGAAATCCAATCCTAAAGGCGCTGTTACTAAAATCATATTTGAGTCAAGAATGAGCTTGATCTGGGCTTGTTCTAGAGGTTCTAGCCAATAGGCTGAAATAAGAAAAAGAAGGAAGCAACATTCATCACTATTTCCAGATGATATGATGTTCAGCAATAGACAACTCATTAATATAAGAAATATCAGAGAGGTGGAGCTATAGTGCTCAAACAAAGCAGATTAAATAAAGCAGATTAAAAAAGAGAGAAATATCAGGCAAGAGAATCCTATGTAGTTACCAAAGATGATGGTGCAGAACCACGTTTATCACTGTGGAAAGGTGTCCAAGATAGAGTACCACAGGGAAGAAGTAGGTTACAAACAGTGTTATACTATGGATTAGTTTTAAAAATATATGTACACACCTAGGTTGAATATAAATATAGTGAAAAGTCTCGAAGGAAATTCACCAAAATGTATTTAGAGATTATATCTTTGGCCTACAGGGTTACAGGTGATTCTTATTTTTTTATATTTTTTGGTATTTTTCTGAACACTTTATAATAAGCATATTTATATAATTAAAAAAAAACAAATCTTTTTTACCCACAAACACACACATGGGCATGCATGCAAAACTCATTTTGAGGTCATTAGGATAAGCTGTGCTTTTCCTAAAGCGGTTAGTGCTAGTGACCTAAAGCCACTTCTCAACTCACACCCCACCTCCCTGAAAAACCAGATTGGTCTGCTCCGCCTGGCCCCTTCCCCTCTGAAAGGAATCCCCAGATCCATGGGTCCCAGAAAGGCCTAATCTGGGCCCGATTCCCCAGGTGGCTATGGCCCCTGCATTGGCACCTGCACCCAGCCCTGGCTTCATCCTAGCTGTTCGTAGACTCCCAGTCCTCTAAGGCTGCCCACCTGCCCGAAGCTGAGAGGGCTCCTCCTTGCAATCATGCAGCAGACGCTTTTGCCTCCCCAGTGGGTAGATTTGAAAATCTCTCTGGCAGCCTCAAGGCTCTATATTCCAGGCTTTTTTGCCCCACTACTGTTGGGCTGAAGGTCATCATCAGAGCATGCCAGGTCGGGTAAACTTCATCTCAGGTCTCTTGGGTGAACTTAAATATCCCTGAGCCGTGCCCCTTCCTGGGGGCCCCAGCCCTGTACCTCAGACAATTTATTGAGCTCATTCTGCCACCTCATTCCTGTTGTCCACAATTTCGTGTCTGAATCCTGCATCTGCCATTGCCCACCTCATCACAGACACATTGCCTGGTATAGGCAGCTGCTATATGTGGTACATCTGGTCCTCTTTCTGATTCTCCACTCTGCACCCCAGAGGTTGTGAGAAAGCCCTTACTCGGTCTCAATGCCTATTGGGAAGAGGACTGAATTTGCCATCCCTCTGTTTCAACTTGAGTCATACTCTAGCAGCCCCTCTCTGGAGCTTCTTCTGGTCCCTCCTGGTTCAGAACCCACTACTCCATCAGAGGGTGATCAGGCCAGCTCTATGAGGCTGAACATCTTTTCTCTAGCACTCCCTCCAAACTGCTGCGGCGTTGGAGTGAGTGGCCAAACCCAAGGATGATTCGGTGGACTGAGATCAAGGCTGGCCTTGATTATCTTGGGACTGTAAAAAATACTGGCATAGTCATTCCTCACCTCTCCCGAACCAGCTCACTATCTGTTTCACCTTTGCATAACTCAGCTACTATGAACCAGGAAGAAACATACAAATACAAACGCCTTTAAACAGATTTGCTCTGAAACTGGTAAACTTTACTTTCTACTTATTTCCGTCTAGCTTGGTTATTTGATTTCTAAGTCCATAACATTTGAGGAAAAGCAAACTAGAAAACGGGAAAGCAGTAGCTACAAGGCAGGCATCAGAAGGTGAGAACCTGAGAATGATCACATGTAAGGATTGGAAAAGTGTGAGACCTCGAGAGGAGAAGCAAACAGTCCTGTGTATCTGACTTTGCCACAGAGCACAGTGATTGATGTTTATAATGTGACCCCACATTACACATAAGCATGGGTCCTATACAGCATGCTCCCCAAGGATGCCTAGATGTTTGCAGAGAGGTCCCAGATCTTCGAAGGCTACCCACCTGGCCTGAAGTTGAAAGGGCTCCTCTTGGCCATGCACCTGTCAGAAGATTTTGCACAACCACACTGCAAAAGTAGCATGGGTCAATTCTCACCATTTGGATGGCATTTCTCAGAAGTTGATCCAAATGTATTTTTATTAGTGATACATTTCTATACTAATATATTTAAAGCACAATTAGTGTTTTGCTGCTTTGTGCTAGTTTCTCGAAGTAGCCAATGGAGGGGAAATAAAACTGGACCAATGAACTGTTAATGACTTAAGTTTTCTGGTTAACTTGTAAAATGGAGCATAGAATACCTGTCTGAAGTACTTCGAAAGATTACTTTAAAGGTAGGATGACTATGTGAAAGTTCTGTCTGTAGAAAGGAATAAGGAGTGTTACAGTGGAAATTCCTCTTACCTAGATTAGTGATGGATTAAAATTACAAGAGGAAGGAAAATTACAAGTACATAGTCCTTAAAGTTTAGAGAGAGATCTATCTCGTAGACAGATCATTGACTTAGAATTGGGCACCACTCAGAGAGGATTCCGCCCAGCATTAGCGACGCGCCATTCTCGGGGAATGAGTGACATCTATTGGACACTAACTGTACTGCAACTGACCTGGAAAATCGGAAGACTTCAAACCAGCCAGGACTCGTGTACAATTTTTAGTAGGGCACGACCACTGCGAAAATTAAAATTAAAAACAGTCACCGAATATTTTCCTCCAAAAAATCAAAATTTTCTTTTACTGAAAAATAACTTCTATTTTTTCATATTCAAATGTAGTGCATATTAATTGTAGAAAAATTTTTTAAAGAAAATAGATTGTCAATAATATCACTATGGACACTTAAACTTAGCTTAGAGCCACTGCCACTGCCATTGTCATCATCACTCTCTCTTTCTTCTTCTCCATTCCCTCTCCCTCTCTCTCTCTCCCTTCCTCCATATTGTTTTTTTTTTAAAGAAATGACCATTGCTAACAGCTTTATGTGTATTATTCCACATATTTTTATGATAACAGTAATGCATAAATATTACAAACAATAACAAGTTATACTGAACACGTGGAGGACTGTGGGGCATTTTAGTAAGAGGCTATTAGAAAGA
>NW_011888818.1:6510026-6537569 GCF_000151845.1 Pteropus vampyrus
AGAGTTTGTACTAATTTCACTTTCAACAATAGAAAACCCTATTCCCTCCCAAACGTTCGTCAGCCCAAAGATCATCCACCTTTTAAAAATCTTTGCCAGTTTCATAGACAAAAAAAAAAATCTTGTCTTTAAAAGTTTTATTATATAAAATTGGACACAGAATAAAGAACAAATGAGACATAGCTATGTCTCACTAGACTGACTACATGCCACTAGACTGCATTAGACTGTCTCAGACTTCAAGAGAGTCTAGGTAGAGGGTACAAAGCCTTGTGTTGGTGTCTCAAGTCTGTTTCTCAAGCTGCCTGTAAAAAGAGATGTCTGCAGAACGTGGCGGCTTTCAGTCCCTTGGGATTTGGGACATACCTTGACAATAGTGCTTTTCGAAATGTCATTATCTGCTCACTTGTCTGCCTCCGCACTGAATCAGGAGCTTCAAGTGGGGAGGGATTGTGTTTTATTCACTTTTTTCTTAATTTTTTACTGTGGTAAAATATTCATAACATAAAACTTACCGTCTTTACCATTTTTAAGTACATGATTCAGTGGTATTAAATTCATTGGTAATAATGTACATACATCACCATCATCCATCCCCAGCTCCCTTTCCACCTTATAAAACTGAAACTCTACACCCGGTAAACATAACTCCTATTCCTCTCACCCCCAGGCCCTGGCCACCACCATTCTAATTTCTGTCTCTATGAATTTGACTTCTCTGAGTACCTCACATAAGTGGAATCATGTATTTGTCTTTTTGTGACTGGCTTATTTCACTATCGTATGTCCTCAAGATCCATCCATGTTGTAGCAGGCGTCAGAATTTCCTTCTTTTTTTATTTATTTTTTTTTTATTTTTTTAGGCAAGGCAACCCTTGGTTGACCTCACAGATTACAAGGACCTTGTCCAGCTTACAATTCCTTTTTTTGTTGTTTTTTAATGCCTACAGCACCTGGTCCTCCTAGGTGGTCTCCCATCCAAGTACTAACCAGGCCTGACCCTGCTTAGCTTGCAAGATCAGACAAGATCAGGCTTGTTCAGGATACCATGGCCGTAGACGGAATTTCCTTCTTTTTTAAGTAGTATTTGTAAGAAACAGGTTGTTTCAAGCCGCTAAGAGTATGGAGTTTTTGTTATTGCATTATAAAAACCTGTCCTAACTAATACAGCAGTAAATACCCAAAAGAATAAGACCGTATCTAGCAAAGCTTCTAATGGCAGCTTTGTTTTAAACTATTGTAGAGGTAGCATGTGGATGCCTTGGTTGGTTAACTAATATCCACGGGTTTATGTTCCCTTCTTCCTGAGGACATTTACCTGGGAATTACAAGGTGATCACAATCTATGATGAGCTCTAGTATTATGATTAAACCACAAATTGCATAAATCCAGTAAATTTGAGAGGTGATGGGTTTTGAGTCTGATAAAAGATTAATTTTGTAGATATGTGTAGAGAGAAGCTATGTTAGGGGAAATGGCTCCCGCAAAGGGCTGGAGGAAGGCCCTCCATTTTAGGCGCCCAGTGTTCATTTACCTCCATCCTATCTACAGCCAGTTCTGCTCCCTCAGTCTATAGGCCAATTCATAATGCAGATGCTCCGGACTCAGCTGATTTTAGAAATGCTGAAATAGTTATAATGGGCATGAATGTTTCTTCTCATACTCATGGGGGAAAAAAAATTACTTTATTTCTATGAATCAACTTAAGCTGTTTCTGAGCTCCTGGTCACTTCAGGGGGGAAATAGTCTATCTTGTGCATCTTGGGGGCGGTCCTCTTTCTCCCTAGAATTGAACATGAATTCAGGAGACCTCTTTGGCTCCCAGCAAAGGACAGAAGTGTCTCTGGTTCTTACAACTGCTGCTGAGAAGCTCACCATCTGAGCCCACGAAGACAAAGGATGGGGAGCTCCTCCCTTCCACACCAAAGCGTGGGGACACAGCCCCCAATCCTCAAGGCCATGGCTGTCTCCAGCATCCACACCTTCCATCCACCAGAGCTCGTGTCACTCCTGGAGAAGGTGCAAGGCAGAGGAAACTGGTCTGCGTCACTCGAAGATTCACCTCAGGGAAGGGCTACTTCTGCCTCCTCACTTCTTGTAGAGGAAGGAGCAGGAGCTTACCATCACGCATGGAAGAGTTGTGCTGAGAATGTGTGCCAAATCTGTGCTCTCTTGGGCTTGCAGGGGAGAATTCCAGTGACTCCATGTGAGGTTAATCAGAACCCCTTTCAGGACTGATATGAAGTTGGCCCATGAAGGGCCTGAGTTTCCTCATGAGTTCTCTGCCTCAGTCTCTGACCAGAGAGGTCTAGTCAGCCTCCTCGCCCTTTAACCCTCAGAGAGTCCCAGTGAACCTCACTCCCTGAAGGATTTTGTTGCCAGCCTCCTCAACTCAAAGGACTTGCTTAACCCTAAGGTGAAATGTTGGTCTTTGGACCAGCACCAGTTGCTGACTTCTCCTGCCCCAACCATGGCTCCAGCTGCAGGTGGTACAAGCCTTTAGCTTTCATTTCATCACTGTCGCGTCTTGGACTCCATGAGAGGGGTGCCAACTCTGACGTAAATAAGGAATGCCATACCCACCAGTGGGTAGGTCTGGGATTCTTCTGTAGCCCTAAACCCCAGGCCCAGTGTGTCTAAGGGAAACCCCAGTCCCATGGACTGGGAATCCCCCCAAAAAAGGGAGGAAGAGAGTGCCTGGCTTACATTTATTTGTCCAGAGGGCCCAGAGCAGCCCTCCGAACCTGACCCCTTATCTTGGCCCTTCCAACCACCCCTCGCTGCATGCAACACCTTCAGGAAGTGAGATCTTTTTCTCCGTTGCCTGCCCTTCCCGCCTCAAGCAGGACCTGGTGTTTCATATCAGTCCAGATGGACTTCTCCAGAACCGCACCTGCTGCCTACTGGCCACACATATTGCTATGTCACAGAGAGGCCTGTCCTGGAGCCCCACCAGGGAGAACTTAAAACTGCAGAAAGATTTCTGGTACTTTTATTGATAACTTTTCCTCCAGTTGATGAGAATGATCTTTTAAAATTCCCACCTTGCCTTTGCTACAATCAAAAAGGCAAGTTTTATCCCCACGCCCTTGAGACAGGATTTGTGTGCAATTGACCAAGGACAGTCTGTTGTAGCCCTCTCGCCTCAGGGAAAGGCCACTTCTGCCTCCTTTATAGAGTACCCAGGAGAGTCAGGGGCCAGGAGATAGCAAAAGGAGCCCTTTCCTGACATCACCGAGGCCACCGTCAACGCATGGGGCTGCTATGGAAAGGGAGGGAGCTAGAGGTCTCCAGAGAAAGGATGTGAGTCAGCCTCCTGTTGAGTTAGGGCCAGTGCTGTGCTAGAGCATGCTTGGCTCATAAGAGCCAACAATGAACATCTTTCTGGCTCTATTTTCAGTAAGGTCATGTGGGCAGCAGCAGACCACTGGTTAGGAATGACAAGCTGAGAACGAGGGGAATTTAAGAGAGCCAGAGAGCAGGCGATCTTTGGAGACAGAAGGTAACACAAGCATAAGCCCCATCCTCACCCCTACCCTTGGTTGCTTTAACAGGTGGAGCCAGGCAGGTCTCTGGCTGCCAGAATCCTCACAGTACTTCCTGCAGAAACCTTATACTCTTTTCATCTCCTTTATCCACAGGTCCTCTCTCTTCCCACACCCCACAGCCCAAAGGTCATGCAGTCGGCTACACTATTTCTCTAGGAATGGGCTTCACCTTCACTCTCGGGGCTTGAACTTTCCAACTAAGAGGTGGCTCTCCTCCCTTCAGTCATATTCCCATCCTTCCTCATTTTTCCTACATTCTTTATCCCATTATCCTCCATCCAGAGCCACTATCCAAGAACCGAACGTCCCAAATCCTCTACGGTTTGATCCCTCCCCTCCTTGAAAGACTCTTCTCCTCCCCTCTTCACAGGGACCCCAGGAGAAATGGACATCTCTCCATCTCTTTTCCTCCCCACAACTGAAACTAACCCGTAACCTTGAGAGAGTAGAGTGAAGTGAGGATATACCCAAGAACACAAGCTTTCCCCCATTCCCATGTAGAAGGACTAATAAGGACACTAAGGTCAGACACATCTGAGGATTATAAAAACCACAGGCCCTGCCTCCCCCAGGCCCCAGACAGTGGTACCAAAGATCTGACTGAGATGACCCAGGACAGGACACCCATGTGAGGCAATGACCCTCCTTCCACCAAATGAGGCTTAAAGTAACTGCATGTGTCACGTTTATCATATGGTTAAGCTATATGATTATGGTATCATTAATACAATTTTTACCACGACAACCTCTACTGGTATAGTGCTTTATTGTTTACATGTTCTGTCATTCAATCCTTGCAGCAACCCTGAGGTAGGTATTATTATCCCCACTTTACAGATGAGCAAACGGATGTTCTTAGGTTAGATTACTGGCCGAAGATCATATGCTTATTAGGGTAAAGCCGCTGATAATTCCAAACCCAAGGGGACTGTTTTGAGTAATTCACAGGCTGCTGCCAAGGAAAGTAGAGCTGAAAACTTCAGTTGGGAAGGGCTGGATCTTTTACTGGAGCTCACTCAAGGGGTTCCCTCACCAGGGATGAACGAGGCACATTCACAGGGCAAGACCGGAACTGAGCAGGAGAAGCCTAAAGCATCTGCGAGTTGTGAAGCAGGAAGTTTGCTGAGAGTTGACAGTGTCATCGAATATGCACAGAGCCCAGCTTCCAGAGACTGGGGAAACGAGATGGCACCAGCAGCTGCAAGTCCAGGGGCTGGCCACAGGGCAGGTAGGGTGGAGCAGAAAGAGCTGCTCCTCTCAGCTTGGCCATGGTGTGGTATCCTTGGGGCAGTGGTCCTCTAATTTCGTTAAGGCCTTGGGAATCTTATGAAGACCATAAAACCTCCCCCCAGCAAAACACAGACACACAAGTACAGACAACATTTTGCATACGATTTCAGGGAGTCCATGAACCCCCAGGGGAGAACTCCTGCTTTAGGGCAAGGGCGTCAACCTGAGTAACGTCACTGATACAAACCTATCTCCATGCTGCGTGTATTTCCTGTGACTGTTCCCCTTTTGCTGTCCCCTAATGTTTAGAATGTTGTGAAGTTTATTTTCAATGGGAGCGAAGGTAAGGGGGCCCAGCCAGAGAAAGAGCAGCTGTGCACGGCAGTGGTGGCAGCCAGGAGGCAAAAACAAAGAAAAAGATTGGGTCACATGTACTTCTGCCCTTCCCACCCGGAAGGTCACTTTGGGAGTTTTTCTCTACTCAAGAGAAAGGTTGTGGGAGGTGATGGGGAAGGGCAGTGGTTTGCTTCCTTTTAGAAAGAAAAGCCATCCCCTCGCTGGCTACAGGGTCTAAAGCTCTGCAGGCAGTGCCCCCTCCCAGCCTCCCCCTCCTTACTCACTGTGAAAGCTCCTGAGCGCTGGCCCAGTTATGCATACTTGGCCAGGTCTCCTGTGAACACACATGCTCTTTCATGAAAGAAGGAAAACTGGGATAGGGGGAGATCTCAGGGCAAAGAGTCCATGTTGCAGCATGGGGATCATGCACTCCCCACAGAGAATCAGATAAACTGGGAGAATCAGCAAAGCCACCCCAAGGACTCAGTGCACATCAGCCCCCAATCGTGTCCACAGGTCTCCCTTCCAGCCAGGGTCTAACCAGAAGGCAAAGTCATAGCTACGTCCCATGTCCCATTCCCAAACTAATGGGCCCAAGATAGTGGATGAGGGCTGAAGGGGCCACAGCAGTTCAAACCAGGGGTGGAAAAAATCTTGATTCTCTGAAGTTCTGATCTCTCATGAGACTCAGGAATCAGGACTCAGACAAAGGGCTGGCTCAGAGCCCATCCAGGGCCAGAGAAGGTAGATACTGAAGTCAAGTGACCACTCAAAGGCCAAAAAGAACTGAGGCCATGACGGTCTTCCAAGCCCAGTGACCCCCAGGGTCTCAGCGGTCATTCCATTCCAGTGGTCACTCATGCAGTAGTGGTCATTTGCCCAGCCCTAAATGGATGTTTCATCACACGTGGCCAGGGGAGCCCCAGTCAGCCGAATGTGGGCTGGGCTCGGGCAAGGATCAAGCAGGAAGGGTGGAGGGAAGCCACCAAAGCCACTGCTCCGCTTAGCTAGGGCCAGGGGCAGCCGCTCATCTTCAGGAGAGGGAGAGGGAGGATCCTGGCTGTAGCTCGTGGTCCCAGATGGTGGGGCCCCCAGGTCTAAGCCCACCTTGTCTCTAGCCAGAAGTTCCCTCTGCCGCCGCCGCTGCTGACGCCGACCAATCAGGAGGAGAGTCAGGGATGCTGCAAGAATCCCCAGGAAGAAGCCGGCCAGTCCAGCCCCCACTGTGTGGACCCGGCTTGGGGGTCCCCGCTGGCTGCCCCACACCAAGCTATAAGCAGCTACCACGCGGGCTGCCCCACCCTCCTGACATTCACAGGCATAAGCGCCCATGGCCCCTGGGGTAACCACCACCTCCAGCCCATCCCGCCGGGGGGTAAGTGCAGTCACTCCGCCGGGCTGGTGCCACACACAGGATGCCCAGGCTGAGCTTGGGGAACAGGGCAAGACCACATGCGCAGCTGTAGCCACAGGAACTTCAAATACTACTGGGTGTTCTGCAGAGAGAGAGCAAAGGCACAAAAGGTAGTGAGGCTATAGGCTGAGGGTGTGATCAAGAGAAATGTGGGGGGAGATCAGATTAGAGAAGGGGCCATGGAAGTAAAGCTAAAAGGAGGTGGGTCATCAGCTGCCATATCTGCCAGGACCCAAGTTTTAAAGTGGATCCAAGATAGACAACTTTCTAGCCCTTTTCCACCCACTCCACCCACATTTTCCTAAACCAGACAGACCTCCGGGCTCCTTAGGGCACAAAGAAGAGACATCTGCTGACTCTATGTCTTGGACCAGCCTACAAAGAAGAGAATACTCAGTAAATCCAGTGTCAACATTCCTTTCTACCCTCCTCAGCACCACTGAACACTCCCTCATTTGTTACATCTCCCGTCACCTCCTAAATTACTCCTGGAACTATTGGTCAACATGCTCTTTGTCACTAATTTTTCCCCCAACACTCCTTACACTTCTCATGACACTTGCCATGTCAAATTCTACACATATTCTAGCAGGCCACAGAAAATTAAATTTGTGCCAGTTCTGTTAGAAAGATGACTGGTGGGGTGTTTTAAAAGAAACACGGGAAACTTCCGAGAAATGTAGCTGGCTATCCACAACCCCAAGATTTCTCCGGGGGGGGAAAAAAACATAAAAACTACAGGGTTTGTTTGTTTGTTTGTTTGTTTGTTTGTTTGTTTGTTTGTTTCTATTAAGAAAAAGAGAAAATGTCATCTCTACAAAAATTAGTCAAAATTCTGTGAGGGTCAGTAACACAACTTTGTTTCATAAAGCTGCTCATCCCTGAGTAGGAACTCTCTCTCCAACAACTGTTGATATCTACTGGCCTCTAACAGATCTGTTTCAAACAACACAATTCCGGTACTTCCAGGATTTCAGTGGACTGCGTCTCACAGAGGGACAGTAAGACGGACTGCTGACTCTGGACTCTCTGGCACCACTCCCAGAGGTGGGGAGGCCACGGAGACCACTCCTGGGCTGTCAGTGAAGACCAGGTGGAAGTTCAATCTGAACACGCAAGAGCCTCAGCCAAAGGTAGACTCTGTTTGAGTGTTAACTCCTTCAACACGAACTGAGACCCCTGAAAGGAGCTCTAAGATCCGTATGAACACACACTGGGTAAAACCGAGTTTGCTTTGTCTAGCCTAGAGTGGGGAACATGGAGAGGCCATATGTGCAGCTACAGCCTCAGGAATTGCACGGTCTATGTTTTTCTCCCTTGTATAAACTGAGGTATGAAGGGTAGTATGCATAAAAGTACCAACTTGGTAATTTCTTGTACTACCAAGAAGTACGCTGGCATATATACCCTACCACCACCACCACATATATATCTTAAGGAGACCCTGAGGCTCAAGTACACAGGATACCTAAGTCCAATGAAATTCTTGTTTTAGTGGATATTAAAACAATAAAGGAAAGAATAAGGTACTTGTTTTTTTCTTAGGTGTTTCAAGAGAAATTAAAAGACCAGGTCAAAGTTCTTAATCAGAAATTGATTCCCAAAGACAAGTATTTTTACTTTTAAAATATTTGTAACTTTGGGGTTCAGTAACATGTACAAATATACAGTAAATTAACTGGGCTTCAAAATAGGAAATCACAAAGTCAATTCGAAAAAAGATTTTCCAAGCAATCAACTAAAAAAACTTCATTGAAGGGAATCTTAAAGATTAAAAGACTTAAGAAATGTTATATACCAATTACAACTGATGGACATCATTTGAATCCTGACTTAAGCAAACTATTTTCAAGTATAAGCAACTGGGAAAATCAGAACATTGAATATTTCGTGATATTAAGAAATTGAGTTTTTGGTATGATAGTGATAATATGGCTATGTTTTTTTTTAAAGCGATACACATAGAAAGATTTATGGATGAAGTAATATAACGTCTGAGGTTGGCTTTAAGATAATTGTGAGTGAGTGAAGGTATTGATGAAGCAAGACTGGCCAATGGATAGTTGTTGAAGCTGAGTGATAGATACATGGCAATTCATTATACTACTTTATTTTTGAATGTTTGAAATTTCCTATAATAAAATGTTTCTGAGAGAGTCCTTATCCAGTAGAGATACATATTGAAATATTTTAGATGAATATGATGTCAGGGATATGTTTCAATGTGACATATGATTTTAAGCTAGCTGCTGAATGGAAAATGGATGCTGGGAGCCCCAAATGGACAAATGGAGACCGATTTGGAGGTTATTAGAGTAATCCAGTTAAGAAGTGATGATGGCGTGGGCTAGAGTGATAGCACTAGAGGAGAGAAGTGGCTGTGGACTGAGGGTATGATAGATAGAGCTAGAGTCAGTAAAAACTAAAATACGGTGTGGGCAGTTTCTGGCTTCACCAACTAGATGAATGGAGGTCCCTTTTTTGAGATGAAGAAAACCAGAGGACCATTTGAAAGAAAGAGGAAACAACAATGCATGCTAGATCGCCAGTCTGAGTTGCTTGTGAAGTATCCAAGGACAATATCAAGCAGGCAGCTGGACAGGGAATTCTGCAGCTCAGCTAAAGATACATCTGTAGTTGTCAACAGCACTCAGTTGGGAGTGAATGGGGATGAAATCACCTAGACAGGCTGTGCAAGTGTAAAGAGAAGGACTGAACCCCGAGGAACATCAACATTCAGAAGCTGGATGGAAAAGGAATCAGTAAGGGAGACAGGCTGGTGAGGCAGGTAGGAAAACCTGAAGGAGGCAAGAGGAAAGAGTATTTCAAGGAAGGAAGGAGGGAGTAGTCAACTGTAAAAATACTTTGACAGCTCTTATAAAATGGAAACTGAGACATGTACGGCAATGTGGAGGCCAGTCACATGGTCTGGGCAGGTCCAGCGGAGAGGCAGGACACTGATGAGGCAGCACCAGATGGACAGATAGATGAGTTAGTAGGGACTGACAAATGGACACACAAGTTGCACTAAAAGAAGAAACGCACATAGACATACACAGAGGGCAGCATTAACAGACAAGGAATAGACAGACATAAGTATCAGTCAGAGCCCTGGGACAGCAGGCAAGAGGCGAGGGCAGACACACTCACCCTCCATGCTCCCCAGCATGGGCCACACATGCATCCAGCCGAAAGCTCCAGGCACAGACAGGGTCTTGGGCCAGGATGCACTCTGAGCAGCTCTGGAGACGGCCACAGTTGGTTGTGTTCACTTGTGTCACCTCAGCACGGGAGCCAACCAGGAGCCAGTTCTACAGAAAGTAAGTGAGAAAAAGGAATACACTGCATCTCTCAGACTTCAGGGTCACAAACTGGCTCTGGACTCAGATGTCTCCCCACTAGAATCCCCAAAATCTACTACTCACTTGATACAATTTCATATTCTCAACTGGCTGTGGCTCTGGGAATAAGGCCAGATCCTCAAGGACACTGAGCTTGGCTCCAGTCCGCACAGCTCGGTGGAGGTGTCCATCCTCTAGAAGCCAGGCAAGGGATACAACATAGTGACATAACTATAGTTGTGCCTAGGACTCCGATGCTTGTATGTATGGGTACCTCTTTGTGACAAGAGCATGTGTGCACTGGATGGGCAATGTGCTTAGCTATTAAACATACCTGTCCCCAGGTAGAGCACATCATACTCTTTCCCTAAGAGGCTGGTCACCCTGTGGGCCACGACTCTGAGATAGGCTGTATCCGTAGTTACGAGCAGAAGGTGGTCATCAGCTGGAATCACTGGCTGGTCCATGAGTGGGTGATCTCGAATGAAGGTGAGCACACGGTCAGGCAGAGAGAGCGATGAGCCAAATTGCTGGAGTTTCATGTTATTGGTGATGCACTAGAGGAAACAGAGGATGGGAGACAAAGTTTCCCAGGGGCCAGAAAGTGCCCAAGATGTTTAGTTGGGCTCTTGCTGTAATGGGGCAATTCTGGTGTGGGTTGAAGAGCTGCCCCAGCCCTCTCACCTCTCCAGGTCTGGGCTGGGGTACATCATTGTCCACGACAGGCAGTCCCCTGTTGCAGTCATGTTTCAGCTCTTTGAAGGGACCATTCAGCACTGTCCGAATGTCTTGTGGTTGGAAGGCACAGACAGTAGAGATGGCGGCCCCCTCCCTGGAAGAGTCACAGGTTAGAGCCAGACACATGACGGGACCTAGGGGACAGCAACTCATCACCTGTCAAATGAGATGACCCATGAGAAATGCATGAGAGCCATTTAGTCTACTCCAGGGAGAAGCCACCCTCCCTCCTCCGGATGAGATAGCACTGACACTGTGCCCACCCCATGTATCTCCCACCTTGTAACTCTACTTCACACCATGACCCCCTCACCACTGAGAGGAAAAGATGCCGTAAAAGATGGGGGTCCCCCCTCCATGCTCAGGTCGAAGAATGGCCATGTCTTGCAGGACACTGGAGGCCCGGCCATGCTCAGGCCCTGGACATAGCAGGTCAGCCTTCAGAAATGTCGTCCACCTCTGCCGGAGGGTCTTCCGGCCCCCAAGGTCCCCCTGGGGTGACAAGCACATGGAAAGTTCTCTTTAGAAGACCAACATTATAGAAAGAGTGTGAAGACCAATATAAGTTTCCCCCAGACAGGGACAGATGGGGAGGCAGATGCATAGAAATGTAAGGACAGAGATACAGATAGAGTAACAGCAGGGGATAATAAGATACACAGGTAGACAGGGTCAAAATGACAATGACAATGACAGTGACTAAGTTCACTGAGCACTTAAGAAGTACTGTACAATGTGCTTACATAACTCACCTCATTTAGTCCTCAAAACAACCCGTATAGCTAGGCATTATTAACATCCTCATCTGCAAGGATGCTAGAGAACATGCCCAGAGTCGCAGAAGCAGTAAGTGGTGGAGAAGCTGAAGCCCAGGTCCAACTGTCAACAGCTCCTGCCTTTAACTAGTCCACCTCCAAGGGGCAGGGTGACACAAGGGTAATTATGAGGTTAAAGGGGATAGAGCCCTTTCCCCACATTCCTCGAGCTCCCAGAAAAGAAGTCAAGACATAGGCAAAAAGGAGACAGAGGAGAGATGCACAGACAGAGACCCAGAGAGGAAAAGACACAGGCCAGGAAGAGCAGGAGACAACAGACAGCCGGGGTCGGGGTCTCACCGCGCACACTCGGGCCACCCGCGGAACCTTAATGTGCTCGTATGAGTCAAACGCTCGGGAAGTCTCGGTAAAGAAGAAGTAGATTTCATCGTCTCCGTCTTCATCCCCCCACTCGGCTGGCCTCAAGGCCACTGCTGCGACAAAAGCTGGAGCTGGGGAGACCTGCGGCCTCAGATCCCACAGACATAGCCTGGGACCACCCGGCCTCCACCCGCCCTCTCGGTTCCCAAAGCACCCCTCCCCCTCTCCCCACCGTTGAGCCAGGATGGCAAGGTCTCTGTCCGAATCCAATCCTCAGCACGACCCACAGCCCGGGAGATAATCGGCTCCGTCCCCAGGTAGTTTTTCACAGTGGCAGCATAGAGGACCCCCCCTGCAGGGCGACAGGGAAATGAGCTGTAAGAGACCCACTGAGCAAAGTAAAAGGGGTCACAGGCAGAGCAGGGAATAAAGCAGGGGCAGGAGCTCTCAGAGGCTGAGCGTCCATTAAGTGCCAGTCACTGCTAAGCACATGAAAGGCATCACCTCACTTAAAAATCATCGTGGGAATAAAGTGCTCCAGGGCAGGAGGGCGAACCAGTGTTAAGGGAAGAGTGCCAGGACGGTAATGTGTACGAAGGGAGAATAAAGGCTGTCCTTGTGGAAATCAGCCTTTGGTTAGTTCCTTGTTGTTTTAGGGACTCTTCTACCCTGTCATACACTAATTATACTGTGACTCTCCAGGAAGGGGATTTGCTCTGCAGCCTGTCCCCATCTTACTTAAGTTCTACCCCTATGGTAAATGTCTGAAGGATCTAGCACTCTTTCTGAACATCAGTGGATGTACACTGCTCTGAAACAAGTCACAACTTCAGGGTGTACCAGCATCACTCTGGAAATCGATCAAAATGCAGATTCCTGGGGAAGAAGGGGAGGTGCCGCTCTGTGGGCTGAATGTCAAAGCACTGTAGCCACTCTGAGTAACACTGCCAAGAGTTCAGACATGAGCAGGGGGAAATGATTCTGGGGAGAGTAGAAGGCTGAGAACTCCCTGCAGTTTCGTGTATCACAGGGGCTCTGGAAAGGACACAGTGGCAATCCTTCACCACTTACTGCATATGAGGCACTGTGCTGCATGCTAAGCACATTGCTTCCCCCCAAGAATCCCACTCTGAGTCTGGAAGACAAACATGTAACCAGATACCAGGAGGTGTGGATGCACAGACTTGTGTGGGAGCACAGAGGAGGACCCAGCCACATCTGACTGGGAGCAGAACCTCAGAGGTGATGTCTGAGCTGGGTCTGAAGTATGAGTATTTGCCAGGTAGAAGGACTTCAAGGAGAAAGATTAACAAGTGGGAAGAGGGGAGCCATGTCTGGGGATGCAGGGCACTGCCCACGGCTGAAGCGCCGGTGGGGCACAGGGGCTGCTGGGCAAGCGAGCAGAGATGCCCGGGAACATGTACTTTATCCTACAGGTAAGAGCAAAACTATAGAGATTTTCTTAAAGATGAGGTGACATGATCAGTTTTGGTTTTTAAGAAGATAATGCTAATTAAAGGCAATTCACAGTCCGTGCAAGTGTGAGGGGCCTGATAAGGGAGGGGCAGAAGGAACAGAGGGACTAGACTTGGGAGATATTTCTGAGGCAGAATCCATTAACGAGATTTGAAAATCAATTGAGCATGAGGTATGAAAGAATGGAATAAATTATGTCTCTCAGGTTTCCAGCATATAAGGTAGATGATAATAGACAGTGATATTATGAACCAAGACAAAATGACAGGAGAAGGCCCATAAAGGAGGCGGGTGGAGAGGAAGTAAGCTCAGGCTGAGGTGCCTTCAGGACGTACTGGAAGGCAATCAAACAGAAAGGGCTGGGCAGCAGGGCTGAGTTGGCAACTTGGGAGTCATGCTTAAGTCGTGACATGAACATAATAGCCAGGGAGAAAAGGGAAGCAGGAAGAGAGCCTAGGACACCACCATTTAGAGGGGAAAGCTACTGAAGGCAATTCAGAAGATCAAATTAGAGGGGCTGGAGGAGCGAAAAAGGCTAGTGTGTCAGAAGTCAGTGCACAGAAACTCCAGCAAGAGCCATGGGGGCTCTCACCCACTAAGGGAAGAGTAAAGAGTCAGGCAAGTGAGAGTAAGGAGTCGGGCCAGTGTGAGGGAAGCAGAGTCATGATGAGGACACAGGTGCTCCAGTGAGGCTGCATGCACCAGGTACTGGAAAGATAACCACTTTGTTAAAAACACATCATGCAGAGCGAAAAGGGTCAGGAGCCCTCTGAGGGCAACAGTACAGCTAAGTTAGAAACCTCCTTGTGGGATAAGAAGGGGAGACTATACTATCACTTGGGATTGTGACAAGAATCCAAGCTTTTTGGAGCCAGGAAAGCTTAGGTTTCAATTCTGAATACTTACTGGTAGTATGATCTTGGGCAAATTAACCTTCCTAAGCCTCAGGTTCTCCAAATACAGAATGGGGATAATACCACCTTCCACTTAGAACAGTGCTGAAGCTTAAATGAGATAACAAACACAGAGACCCAGGTAGGGCCTGGCCCATGGCTGCTATTCAATATGTGTGGGTTATAGCTCCTTCTGAAACTTGAATTGTTGTCAGAGGTGGGAGGACTATAAAGTGGCATCCATTTCCTTTCAGAGTATTTCAGGAGGGAGAAAACCAGGTGTGGGGCATAGGTCCTGACAGCAAATAGAACAGCAAAAGAGCTAATCCTCTGTACTTCTAAGGGAAAAGAAAGTTGACAAAAAAGACAGAACTGGAATGAAAATTTTTCCTAAGAGTGTTGTACACAAAACACCCTAAAATGAAAACTCTGGCAGAAGCTATGTCAGGGATACCCTGAGAATGGAGGGAGATGGTTATGAATATTTGGGGAGCATGAATTGGTGGGGGGAAGGAATAGTCATAAATATTCTGCAAACAGGAAAGGACCTCATATAACCATGCAAGGACCCAGTAGTGGATGGAGGTAAAGAGTCCCAAAACTTTCTAAAGAATCAATAGTGGCATTCAGCAACTCTGGAGCCTAGAATCGAAGAGCATACTCAAGGTGGAATAGTAGGTCACTGACACTAAGGGACAGCAAGAAGAATCAGACACTTTAGGAAGAAGTAGCAGGTATACCAGGAGTACCAAGGGGCTTGCAACAGTCTTACACACACACACACACACACACACACACACACACACACAGAAGGAACAGAAGCCATTGGTCAATGAGAGCAAAAATCCATAGGAGGACACAGGATCACCACATGTCCTAGACGCTCCAAGGCAGTCTCAACTCTAAGTATTCTGTTTCACTGTCCATATAATAAAACACCCCTGCATTTATTACTGAATGGATCAATTCGGTAAACATTAAAACACACATTTGTTATTGGCAGAAGATGACATGCAAAAGAGAAAGATGCCCACAGTGCTGAGTTCAGTAAATAAGCTGGTTAGAAAAAAAATACTGCGTACAATTCAACCCAATTTTTTAAGATACAGATACCTGTCTGCAGGCCTAGGAAAGATTGTTGAGGGAGCTACATCTACAGTGTTAATGATGTTTGTTTCTGACTAATGAAATAACACGTGATTTTTATTTTCTGCTGTATACTTTTTGTATTCACTGAATGTTTTTTTGTAGTTAGCATTTTTAATTTTATAGCCTGAAAAATTAAGATATTTTTATGTTGGAAATTTAAAAAAAAAAAAAAAGATTGAAAGCTGCAAAAGATAAAGAATCACAGTTATTTGTAGAAGTAGATCTCTACTTGCCCAGATGTAAAGCCTGTGAATACAGTATGTTAGAACCCAACTGACAGGCTAGGGTAAAGTCAGGGCAGTGAATATTTCACTACTCTAAGGGTTTCAAATTTTCACTCTGGTATCAAAATGCTCACCTTTAAAGAAGTTTATAATACGAATTATCATTCATTAGCTTTAGAAAGAGGATTTTAAACATGCCCTAACCTTCCTTCCTCCACTCCCTTTTTTTCTCGTGGTCAGAGCTTGCAGGATTAATAGCTGCTACCCTAATAGTCTCCATTTCCTTATCCAAAGATTGGGACAGCTTTTTTTTAAAGCCTATTATTGGGACAGATTTAGGTAGTAGGAGATACAGTGTTTGTCTTTTCTTCTGTTGGCCATATAGTATGTCTATAATTGTCTTGTTTCAGTGTGTGAATACTAGTCTTGGGGCAGACACACCTGGATTTAAGAGGTAGGCTTGGATGCAAAATGCTGGCAGCACCCAGTGTATCTGGAACATTTACAGTGCTCCTTGGCAGATGCAGTAACCACAAGATGCAATGAGACCAAAAGGAGATGATAAAAACACAGGAATGGGTTCCCAAAGAGAAAGAGCAAAAGCTACCTCCCTTGGCCCTATTTATTACAGGGTGTGATAGGAAGGACCGCAGATGACAAGCTGCTGTCTCTAGCTAGGTTACCTGGGTGGGTATGCACTGAGAGGAGGGGACACTGATAGGGGAACAGGTTTGGGGAAGGTAAGTGAAGATGATGAGCTCAGAGTTTGGGACATGCTAATTTTGAGATTCCTGTGAGACATCCAAGTGGAGTTGTCTGGAAGGCTGTTGGATGTGTGGTCTGTAGCACCAGACAATGGCTGGGAGGCATTAGAATGCGGTGGAAACAGAATTCACAGGACTGATTGAGATCATAACCATGTAGAATGAGAAGAGAAGAGGATCTTGGGTGGAAGTCTAAGGAATTCCAATATTAAAGGATGAGCAGAAGACAAATACCCTATAAAGGAGACTGAGAAGGAACTGCTGATGTTCTTAGGCTAATGTGAACGTTATTGTCAAGATATTTGCATTTTCCCAAATTTGAATAGTGCAAATAGAGATACTGAGATCATTTTGTTAATTTTATCTACGTGCAGTACAGATAAATGTCATATTTGAAAACAAGATTTCTGAAGCTTTTCCTAAAAGAACTACAAATACCAATAAACCCATGAAAAGTTGTTCAGCTTCACTAATAGAGATGAAATCAAAAATACATCAAATTGGACTTTGGAGGCAGTCACAGTTTGTATGTTTATTAAGTATATTACTTGGGACTGACAAGAGTGCAATGAAATAAGCCCTCTCATTACTGGCTAACTGGAGAGAAATTTAGACAAATCCATCAAGTACCATAAAAATCTTTACACCCTTTGCCCAGCAAGTCTACTTTTTGGGTTGACTCATATGCAATTAATCACATTTATGTAAGAAGATTTCTTCTGCAGTATTATTCATAAAAGCAATAATTTAAAATTTGAATGTATAATTATATGGGAATAATTAAATTGTACTACATTCATATAATGGAAGAGTACGTAATCACTAAAAATCAGGTTTTGAATAATAAACAATTTCTATGAGAAAATTATTAGTATAAAATACTAAGTGAAATATGCATAACAATTCCAATTTATTATAAATACACACACACAGTGAAACACAATAGAAGAAAATATTCTAAAATAATAATAGTTACCTGGTAACGATTGAATTACAATAACTTTTCACTTTCTTCTTTATACATTTCTACATTTTCTCAATTTCCTACAATGCACATTGTAATTTTTTATCATTTAAAATATATTCTATTAATAAATATTACATTCTAGTAATATTTGCAATACTGAAAGCTCTTTTTACTTCAAAAGATCCCTATTATCTTTAAGGACATTTTTTATAGCTCCTAACTGGGAGTTCTAATTCTAGTTCTTACATAATATTGGCACTATTTTCTATACTGCCATTTTCAAAACAGAGGGAAACAGGGCATAGTGGATCAACATTGAAAGAGCCAACTGAATAGTGACACTTATGTCAGACCAAGAAAAATTTTAAGTTATAGCCTTATGAAGTAAGAACTTGAGAAGAAAATTTGTAATATTGGTGTTGACCATGATTTGGATCTGAGACAGAAAGAAACATGGAGGTTCTACATTACTTTGTCTAAAGTTAGCCATTCTAAACTGTTAGAAAGTGATTTTTGATCACTTCCATCAATTATTAGAGGATCTATGGCCATGTTACTCTGAACACGCCTGATCCCATCTGATCTTGGAAGCTAAGCAGGGTCGGGCCTGGTTAGTACTTGGATGGGAGACCACCTAGGAAGACCAGGTACAGTAGATGTAAAAAAAAAAAAAAATTAAATTATCAGCAGAAAGCCAACTCTGAATTTCATTATCTAAAAAAAAAAACCTTGACACTTTTTTAAAATGTTCTTCCTTTTTGAAAATTTTGTCATACAATGATTTAATTTATGAAATTTGTGTCCTTATACCACATGCCAATGCAAATCCACCTGCTGACTAGAACATTAATTACATGCAGAAGACTGAATGTACTTAAAGTTTATTGCTTGAAACAAAGATAGTATGTTGATTATCTTAGGTCATTGCAATTGAGAAGTCATTTTGTTGATAAAAATTATGTAGAATCAAGACATTCACAACCGCTATCTTTCTTAATGATCCCAATGACTGACTCAGAATTTTGCCAAATGTGGTTGATAAAAAGCCAAGAAAAATAAACTATCAACTAAACTGTTTTATTTAAACATGTATGAGTATAATAAACAAAGTTTCATCAATTTCAACTATAGATGAATGATAAAAATGACAACCCAAATATTCTATTTACTAGATGTATACTAATGTTCATTTTCAAAACTTTTATGTTATTTTATTACTTTTCAGAAAACGTAAGTCATTAATTATCTGACTTAAAGTGATTTAATTTTTATAGCTTTTAAGACTTTGCCTATAGTCATGAATAAGAAAACAATTTCATTAAAAAATTTATTGTAAAAACATTCATTGTTAGACCTTATATCTCAATTTTTGTTTCTTGTAAAATATTGTCCAAAAGTAAAGGTAAAAATTAATTTTATGACAAAGTTCAAAGAAAGAAAAAACAGTATAATGAATGATGCTAAGTCAACTGATAAGCAGTTGGGAAAAATTAATTTAGATTCCCATCTCATATCATTCATCAAAATAAATTTCAAATAGATCAAAACATTAAATGATATAGATTGGAACACTAATATCTTACCCTGTAACTTGCCCAAGAATGTGAACAGAGGATTTATCGAAAAAGAAATAAAAATAGTACTAAAACATGAAAAATGTTCAACTTCACTAATATTCAAAGAAATATAAATTAAAACAAGGTACCATTCTTAATCTCAAAGATTTTTTTTTAAATGACAATATATTCTGGTGAAGTTTATGTGAGGAAAAAAACTTTCATTCACTGCTGACTTAGAGTGTAAATTGGTACACCTTTTCTAAAAACGCAATTAGCACCAGATAATGAGCCATAAAGTGTTCACACCCTTTGATATAGTAATCCATTTCCACGAATCTAAAGGAAATGATCTAAAATGAGGACAAACGTATGCATAAAAACATTCATTACAGTGTTATAGATAATAGCAAAAACTTGGAAGTAAACTAAATAAACCTGGAAATACGATTAATTTATATAAATGGTTTGGAATTGTTTAATTAAATTATGGTATGTTCATAAGATGAGTAGTAGCAGGATGTCATTAAAATTCTCTTCAAAAAGAATTTTTAAACTATACAGAAATGCCTATGATGTAAAGTTACATGACAAAATTCAAAATTATATCCATGTAGCATGACATTTAAAAGTTTCATAATATACACACTCATAAAATTTCTATTAACCTTGTTTTACACTAACATGAGAAAATGGCTGGATTCTCACTGAATTTTGAGGGTGCACATCGAGTATTCTCACCTAAAATATAGTTTATGTAGCACACAAACAATTCACTTCGTGACTACCAAAGAATTAAGCAGTCATTCCCCAGAAAAGGTTTAGGCATAATCTGTGATAGAACCTTCACTGCTTGAGCAACTACACAGAGCTTGTTCAAAGGAATTAATGGAAGGAATTTATTTAATAGTCATTGTTGATTCCTCTGAGCAACAAAGGACTGGCCAGCAACATGTGCATGAGTGTATATGAATATGTATATGCGCGCACGCACACACACACACACACACACACACTAAAAAGGCTAGAAAGAAATATCCTAAAATATTAGCAGTGGTTTTCTGAGAAGGAATACTCTACACCTGGGCTAATATGGTAGCCACCAGATACATGTGACAATTTACATTTAAGTTAAAATTAAGGAAAATTTAAAATTCTTTCCTTCAGTTGCACTAGTCACATTTCAAGGGCTCAATAGCCACATGCAGCTAGTGGCTACCATGGTAGGCAGCACAGATATAGAACATTCCCATCATCACACAAAGTTCTTTTGGACAGTGCTGTCCTAGAAGATTTCATATGTTCTTGATACTTTTTCCAAATTTATTACAATATGCATTGTAGTAGATTCCTCTTATAAACAAAAAAAAAATGAGAATATAAAATGAGGTTGAGAGAGGAAACACTCACACTAGAGGTGCAGAGAACACATTCTCTAGAGAGAACACAGGGAAATAATACTCTGGAGAAAAGCAGGAAGAATAGGAAAGGCTAGAAAGAGACATGGGAATAATAGACATTCCTAGGAAAGGAAAGAAAGGACACAGAAATTCCAACAGCAGGGTGGGGAAGAAAGCAAGCATAGCAAGAAGTCACAGGTTCTTGTCTCTCTCACTCACCAGCCATTACAGCTGCTGACCGCTGAGCTGGCTCAAAAGGACATTTCCCCCGGCCACTCTCAATTCTTTCAACCTGCTGGAAACTGGACACAGCCTACAGACCAGAAGGGGGATTGGTTTAGGGGTCATGCAGAGGTTCATGACGAAAATTACAAAGATGGTCAGACGAAGAAAAAGCCCAATTCCCATTCATCTCCCACTGCTCTGCTGCCATCTCCATATTCCCAGTCTGCCACTTCTGATTCCCCCACCCATTCCTTCATCTCCCAATTGTGTCATCACTCTTTTCATTGGTTTATTCTTCTTCCCTTAATTTCCCTCGTACCCAACACCTACATGCTCTGATGAAGGAGCACCTGGGATGGCCCTAGAAGACACTGAGGCTGAAAGGCAGATCTTCCCTCTGAAATGTTGCTGAATTGTAGGGGTTGCAAGCTGTCTAGAGAATGTGCTACAGGACAAAGACGGGGGTAGGCAGCAGGGCTGGAGCCCTTCGGAAGGGTAAAGAAAAGTACAGGCTTTATAGGACCACCTGAAGCCCAGAGGTTTAGAGAGAAGCGCCCCTCCCATCCCAAGGATGAAAGATGAGACTGCAGTCAAGAATACATAGAAGGGGAGAAGGGAATCTGCAAAGTCAATGAAGACCTGAAGCTCAGATCAGAATCTGAGGATTTGGTAAGTAAGTGCCTTCCTCATGCAGGGACTCTAGAAGGACTGACCTGGGAGGGGGTGCAAAGTATAAAAGTTCAACTAGAGCCAGCCAGAAAAAAGTTCGACCAGAGCCAGCCTTAGCTAAGCATCAGGCGCTAAGAGAGGCTTCAAGATAATGTCTAAAAATGGAAGTCAGGGATGATTTCAACCTAGGACTGACAAGGACGTTAACTGTGGCTGGTTAGGAATCAGATATATGTTCCCTGAGTATAAGTACACTACTGGCCCATTCTGATTGCTCATCTATTTGCTGTAATTGACAAACAAGGTTTTATTTTACTGAGAGAGCCTTGCAAAAGGCTTGTTACAATCAGATGTGATCTGAGGTCCCTAAAAGAAAATACTGGTTCAAGAGTCTTCTGGAATAGAGGACCCCATAGAGGCACAAGCACCTTACCTGTGTGGCAGTGGGAGCATTCTAGCCTGAGGAGAAAGATAACAGTTTAGTGAGAAAGTGCCAAAATGTCTGGGCACTTTGGAGACAGGGTTAATACCTGCTGCTGTAGCCCTTCTTAGCTCTCACCTAAACTGTGGCAGTAACCTCCTTTCCACCACACTGCCTAGCCTCACCCCCAATTTACTCTACATATCCACTCCAGAGTAATAGTCCTAGACTATCAGTCCCTGATTTGCTAAATTTTTGAGTAAGAGAATGAAAATAATGGCTCACCATTGCCTGAAGTATAAACTCTTTAGCCCAAATTACTTATTTTCTAATACTTCTTAAAAATGAACTCTCTTCTAACCAAATCTGGATCACCTGTTATTCCTAGAAAACAAGTTATGTTTTCCTATCTCTTTGCCCAAAGCTACTCCCTTACATTTCACCAAGAACCAAGAGGAAAAGCCTTTTCTCAGTTCTCATCCTCTTTAATCTTTACGTACCTTTTGCTACTTTTGAGTCACTCCCCTACTTGAAATATCCTATTTCTTGATTCACTTGAAACTGTACCCTCCTGGAGTCCCTCCTCCAATCTAGTTGTTATTTCTCTATCTCCTTTGGTTGTTTCTCTTCTCTCTAGCCCCTAACCATGAGTCCTACCTAAAAATCTATTGTTAGCACTTCTCACATATACTTCAAAGACCTCATTCATTCTTACACTTCCAGCCAGACCTTCTATGCAAATCATTTCCCAAACTCTCCAAGTCTGATGTCTTCCAACTCTAGCCTGTGTTTGTGCTTGACTGCTGGACTTCCTCATAGAGATGGCCTATCAGCCCCTTATAACTCAACATGTCAAAACTAGTCCTCTTCCAGTTTCCCCAAATGGCATCATCCTTTTATCTAGGTTTATAGCCTTTGAGCAAGTAAGACTCCTATTAACTAGACAAGTTATGATTACTGTATGGTCAGAGTGACATTTAATAGGGTCTGAAAAGGGCAAGGCGACTCCACTATATTCTCTCTCTGAATATTGAGATTCTTCATTGTGTCGTTTTTGTGTCAGTCAGCACATCAACTGTGTTCAACATTAATTGTGGTGAAGGCAAGTCCCTTAAGCAGAATGCCAGAGCTAGGTAGGACGGCTCTCAGTGAGCTGCGGGGTTGGAATCTGTCCTTCGGTCTTGGCCAAGGACCTTTCCCTGGTGGTTGGGGAGCGGAGGGAGAGTGGTCCCTTTTACATGAAACAGGTCAGATGTCACAAGAAATTGAAGCCAGGTAAGGTCTTTTGGAATGCAGGCTGGACTAGAGGGCAGGGTAGTGGAGCCAAACAAACCCGGATTTGAACCTTGGCTCTGCCTCTGCTAGCTATATAACGTTAGACATGGTAGCTAACTTTTCTAAACTTTCCTTTCATTGCCTGTAAAATGGAAACAAATAATACCTAAATATCATGATGTGGTGATGAGAATTAAACTCATTCATGAATGTAAATTACCCAGCACAAAGCCTGAGACAGAGTAGATACTCAGCTGAATGTGACGTCTTGTCATTGTGAGTCTAACATTTTTCTCTGTTAACTGCTGGAGTTCCCTCAACAAAACAAATTAAAATACTTTCCTCCAACATCTGATGAGCTATGACTGGAGGGAAGCACTTGCATTGTTGGAGAAGGTAGGTAGTAGGTCCAGTGTTTGAACTTCCTTTTGTAAGAACTTTCATTTCTCTGAGCAAATCAACTCTGAACAAGTTGTGTCTGGAGCAGCTAGCTAGTCAAAGCTCTCAGATAATAGTTAGGCATAGTCTCAAAGTCATTAATCAGAGTCATAAGAGGTTCAGCACTAAGGATAAGGCAAGAACTTGCTCAAGCAGAGGGGGCATTGCCAGATAGCCAGATAAGACAGGTAGGTAAAGGCAGAAGAGAGTATTCAGGAAGCCTGGAGGTCAGTTTTAGTACATGGTTTAAAGGGTTAACACAGCTTTGTGTGTCCTATAATCTTTCTGTGCCCCGTATTCTCTTACAAACAAGTCTTGACAAAAGGAGAGTCCTTCATTTCATGAGCCTGCTAGAGAAAGAGCCGAAAGTCATAGACATGCAGAACATGGACCCCTGGCTTCACTCTTGGTTGTTGATGTTCCTTGAGAACAGGGGTCCAAGTCATACAAATCTTGACAGGTATGTCTAGAACGCTTTCTGTCTGGATACCTAATGACCATTAGGGTCCTACCTCAGAGGTCCAAAGTAAAATAAAAGGCCCTGGGAGACTAGCTTGGAGTGATAGCATTGTCTATAAGCTGTGGCTCTGGTATTTATACCCAAGGGATTCCCGAGCCTGCACAGACTGTCAAAAGATAACTGGCAATGACAGTTCTACTGCTACTTTGTGAACTCTGTGAGGACTGTGGGGAAATAGGGAAAGTAGATCCTCAATATTTCCCAATAGGATGTAGAGATTTTCAATAACACCCCTGAACTAGGAAACCTTCCCAGGATGATGAAGCTATCCACGCCTGGCAGGGAGTCTCTCAACACCTTATGAAAAGGACTCAACAAAAGCCCAACCAAGCCCAAGGGCAGCCCAGAGGGTCTGACTGTATATCAAGCATATACAATTATAGTATTCTAAGCCAGAGATATGAGGATGGTCCTTAGCAAAGAGAGATTCGGAGCTACACACTGACTAGATCCTGGTCATAAGGATTACTGCAGACTGCAGAAGGGTCAAGTCAAGATCTAAGTTAAAGATCAGAGTCAAGAAAAGGAGTTCTTGCAATCCCTCCTATTCCTCTATGGAGCAGAAAGGGAAGCCACTGGACACAAAGGATGTGTGAGGCTTTCGACTCATCCCAGGGTCTGTCACAAATGTACACTACCAGAGGGCCAGTGATTGACTACTGGATAACTGATGGGAAAAGCTGAGGGTTAATAAACATTAAGACCCTTCCTCAGATGTCACCAGTCCCAGAAACTTTTGTCACCATGACTAGCCTAGATGTGATTAGGGGTATATATGTCCGAAGCCTGCTTGGGTGTGAGGGTGAAGATGCCCAGGGCTTCAGCAGCAATGAACAGGACCTAGAAGAAAACATGGTTGACAGAGTGCCCACCTTGAAGGCAAGATCCAGAGTACGGGGCCATGAGGTACTACATTAGTAGGCAGTGACCTCAGAAGCTCATTGAGAGCAGAGGATCAGAGCCCCCATAGAATGAGGTTAGCAGTGCAGGTGAGAGAAGGTGGTGAGAGTCACGGGTCAATGGGAGGAAGAAATAAACATGGACTGCGCTGATTAAAAAATGGACCCAGGCTGCCTGGACAAAACATACACAGGCCAAGGGAAACATGGTCTCTGAAGTCTCTCCAGGATTTCTCCTCTCCCCAGCCCAGCTAGCATCCCTATCTTCCTTCACCATCCCATTACATCTCTATGCTTTGTATAGCTCACTTCCTATAGACCACTTCCCTCCCCACTCTTTCATACCCTCCTTCAGTGGCAGACAAAGGCTCCACCCTGTGGGGACATCCCTCACCCCCAATGTTTATCATGCACAACGGCTGCCTTAATCATGCCCCACATCATGGTCACTCACAGAAGACCCTTCCCATCCTCCCACCCCTGTCACTCACAATAACCCCGCACTTCGGATCAAAAGCGAAGGTGCCGCATGTGAGGAGGTGAGAGGCATTGGCAATGGCGAGAATCTGGACAAAATTGTGACATTCGGCCTGAGGGTCAGAGATGGTTAGAAAGAATCAGAAGCAGCAGGTACAAGGAAAGGCAGGGAAGTGTCAGGCCAGTTAGATGCAGCTCTGGGATCAGAGATTATGGGTAATGATACAGTGTTAGAGTCCTGCCTAGGTCCATTGGGATGGCAGCACTGCAGGGGACTGACACAGAGTTAGGGCTGGGTCAAGGTCTCATTTGGCACTTAGGATAGGGTCTGGATTTATACCTACCTCCTTTTTGCCTTTCTTCCTACAGCTCTGTCTGTGGGCCTCAGGCACCATCCAGTCAATCTGAGAAAGAAGGAGTGACCATTTCCCCCAGATCCTCTCCCAACTTCTCCTAAATCAGAGTAGGTAACAGTTCCACAACCTCTATCAATTTGGGAACTTCAGAGACATCCCTGCCCCCAGAGCATTGTTTTTCAAACTGGAAGTCTTTACCGATTAATGAGTAATGAAATTAATTGTGAAATTAATTTCATTACTCATTACAACCAGCATTAGAATATATCAGAATGTATCATATTTAGGAGAGCAGATTTTATTTCAAGAAAGTTTTCTTTCAGTACATACTTTGTGTACTGGGTCAAAATATACCATATACTTCTTACTAAGGGCTGGTCAAAAAAGTTTGAGAGCTATTGCCCTAGAGTAATATGATTCCAATGATTCCTCTGCCCATTGTCACCTGAAACCTGGTCACTGTGGCCTCCACCCATCATCATGAACCTCACTCATAGCCTCTCTAGCCACCATGACCGCCCGCCCCCTGCAATCACCCTCAGCTAGCTAAGACCGTGAAGTTGATGATTTCCTCTTATTCATTTTAACCGACACCCCTCCTCCTATAACAACAGCCCCTTTCACATCCCATAAAACCATGGATCTGGAATCTGGGGTCTTCCCCACTCTCATCTCTCACCCTGCGGGGTCTCTCCCCTGAGAAAGGCAGGGATAAAGCAAAGATGGTGTCCCGGGCGCCAACGTAAAGTGTATGGGAAGCAGGATCCACAAGGAGAACAGAGTAATTGTATATCTGAGGAATGGTGAACCGAGTGAGATAGGAGTCAGCCTCTGGCAAGAAGAGAAGGAGAAAGGGAAGAATGATGTCAGCCATTGCTTCGTAAGGGTTGGGTCCACAAGGATAAAGCCAAAGGGGCCAATTTTTGTTTTCTTCCAAGTACCATTTATTTAGCAGTCATCAGGGGAAAAAAAATAGAGACTGACAGGCCATCTAACTTTCCCAAAGACAGATAATTAATGAGGCCAGAATATTTAGCACACGATCTAGCACAATCCAATCAATTATGCTTTTTCTATAAAAATAGAATACTTTATTTAAAAAACAGCACAAATATTAAGTTTGTAATTTCTACTCAGCAATATGAGTAGAAATTTGAAAATACCTATAAAAGCTACAAGTACTTTCTAAATTTCCTCTTTTAAAAAATCACTACTTAATAGTAATTTCTTTTTACTTAGAAGGGAAATGTTTCACTCTTTCCACTAACTAGCTCCTTTCTCTCCCACCACTCTTGACCTCCACTCACCTCTATTCCACCCAAAGAGGTAGAGAGTATAGTGGGCAAGAGTATATAATTTAAAAATGGGTCAGCCTGAGTTTAAATCTGGCTCTTTCACTTACCAGCTGTGATCTTGAGTAAGTTACTTGCCCTCTCTGAGCATC
The DNA here is from genome assembly GCF_000151845.1 of Pteropus vampyrus. NCBI lineage: Eukaryota > Metazoa > Chordata > Mammalia > Chiroptera > Pteropodidae > Pteropus > Pteropus vampyrus. Next base: position 6,536,924 of record NW_011888818.1, read on the forward strand.
ACTTTCCTCATTCATCCAGGGTTGTTGACAGAATTAAATGGTATAACATATGTGGAAGCATCTAATACATACTACATGTTTCACAAATTGTTCTTTTCTTCCTTCCTTAGGTACAAGCTCTGTTTTGGTCAGCTCTAAACCTTATGTCAGTATTTAAAACTCTTATCTATTTAAAGATTATAACAAATAAGTTAGCATAAATTTACCTTCTTAGCTCAACCTCTGGCTCTGGGGACACTTTCCCTGCACCAATACAGTTCTGTTCTACCTGCTTCATCTGCTCAGCTACCCTCAAGACTGATAAAATGGCCAGCAGCCATTCACTCCTAGGTGTGCTGATGTATGGACGCCCACCCATCCTCCCACACCCATATTCATGACTGTGCTGTATCCCACTTGCTCTCATGCTTAGAATAAGCCCTGGTTCATCCAAACTCTTTGCCATGTAGATGTATGTATTCCTGGACATAAACCCAGCCCACTAACCTCAACTCTATGTGTCTATTGCTCCAGCACAAACTAAAAGCCCAGGCTCTGACTACAAGTTTGTCTTCTGGATTCAAAACATCCCTATATATCACACAGGTCTGAAGTTTAGACTCTAAATTACTATCACCCAGTTGTGAGTTTTTGCCGAAAGGCTGTA
>NW_011888818.1:6537619-6540220 GCF_000151845.1 Pteropus vampyrus
GGCAGACGCCGTGTCTCAGGCAGAGTAAGCATGTGGCCTAGGGCGCACGACACTTTGGGGGACGGGGGCGGGGGCACGAAAATCTTCTAACTTGTAAAGTCAGAAGAAAACAGTGAACTCTTAAGATTAAAGAAAATGTTTTGACTATTTTCTTACATCAGAACAAAAGTGAATTTTTAGGACCCACGAAAATTATCGATTTTTATTTTATTTTTTAAATGAGGAAGGGCCCCACGAAGGGAAAAGTGCTTAGATTCCACGAAATTTTTAATGAAGCCCTGCGGAAGGGGGAACCGTTAAATCATTTATCACACACAAAATGTTCAGAGCTATAAATGCATGGTCTAGGCGAGTTTATGAGGGTATGTAAAGGGGCAGTAACTTATTAAGACCTAAAGTCTGAGACCTAAAGGATGAGGGTAAAGGAGGGGAATACTCAGAAAAGAATGACAGTGGGAGGCACAGCAAGAGGCCCACCATTGGTGGATTTGAGAAAGAACCCCAGGGTAGGGATGGGATGGGAGAGGTTGGGCTGGGGATGGCAAGACAGGAGGATGAAGATTTGAAAAGGAGACACATGCAGAATTTTGGAGCCAGGATAAGGATTTTGGATTTTGTTTCAAGTGTAATTGGAAGCCACTGAAGGGTTTTTAGCAAAGGAGTAACTTGACTTTTGTTGGCTCAAGGCCCAGTCCCAGGTTTAACCAGTTTGCAGGGGGACACCAGTAAGTGAATATTCTTAGCAAAAGTGGAGAGTATAGGGTCAGAAATAGTGAAATGCTGGTTAATACTATGCCCAGACACATCAGATACATTAAATGATCAAGTTTGAGAATATAAGGAAGAGAGCTGCCTCTTACCTCATTTAAACTACAGTCTTGGAATTGCACACGGTGTGGGATCTAAAATTGACTGTGCAAGCTGAAACCATTCAAAGTGATCTTAATAATCAATGGGAAAATTATATTTGTTCCAGGACCTCTCAAAATTGTCAAAACGTTAAAAGCCCTCTTACTGTCAGTTATAAAGTATACAGGAAAATGAAAAATAATGAAACTAATATCTATTTAGCACACTGTAATTTAAAATATTAGAAAGATTGGAAATCAAAGTATTTTCTTTCTTTGTAAAAACTTCCCAAGAGTAGTTTGAACAATAACATGATAGAGCACTCATCTTTTCAGTGCCTTAGCCAATTGTTATACTCCTAAGTTTGAAACAGCTTCCAACATTTTATTTTTTGCTCTTTAATTTTGTAAAATATCTCCAGGAGTTTCTCCAATATGAAATTTTCGCCAGTAGTACTTTGGGGTATTTTCATATTTTTTGTCATAACCACTTTCGTCATTTATATCAATAAATTCACTTTCACTAAATTCCTCTGGCTGCTTATCTAGTCTATCAGATGTTGTTACTGTCAATATTCTCACAGTCAGCTCTTTCTTCTTTAACTCCATTTATTTTTGAGTCAACTTTCACTTTCAGTGTTATGTCATTTATGGTTTCTTTTCTACATTCTCATCTTTTTTTTTTTTTTTTTTTTTTTTTTTTTGCCAATTCCCTCTTTCAGTTACCCATTTTTGTAAAAATGTCACTTGGGTTTATCACTAGGAGATAAGGAGATAAAACAATCATACACTTTACTGTCTGTGCTTAAACTGAGTAAGGGATCTGCAGTGATGGTCACTGACAAACTTTGAAAGAAATGACATGATCTATACACTGATCATGATGTGCATCTGATTTGTGGACTGAAGAGCTATTTGTCATTTATGCTTTATGTGATTATTCACAGTTAATATTCTATGGTAACTGAAATCTGAACTATGTTGATGGGCACTGGTGTTAACTAAACTGTATTTGATTCGAGATTTGTGTATATTGGAATCATGAAAAGTGAGAACTACCTGTACTCTAAAATGGCAAGAGTTTCAGATGTGAGGGAAGATAGGCAAGGAGAATAGAAGTTCATTCTATATTAAATAAGGCCTCTGTCTGGCTGCTTGTTTGTCTATGTGAACCTGTCTGTGTGTCAGCATTACATTGGTCCCATGCACTTAATTTTTAAAAGTACAGTTAAAAGATATTTATGATGTGTGCTCTCTTGGTAAATATATTAGTCATTGATTTTGATTTCTGGTTCAAGATTACTTTCAACAGATTAACATATTCATTCATTTATTTGTTCATCTGTACCCAGGACATAATTGGAGCTCAATAAAAAATTGTTGAATGAATGAATGTTGACCTCCACTATCTAAAGAGAAAAGTTTGAAAGAGACTAACTTCACAGATTCATTTTGAGAAACACATTTATTTATGCACTTAGATCATTTTTAAAGATCCTAAATTCCAAAATATTTCTGAAAATTATCATAAATACTTTTCTCCTGGACCCGGGGGAAATCAAATAAGCTTTTATTTTTGTGCATTCTTTAGCTAAAAAACAATTATATAGAATCATTTTCATTCATAGAAATAGAGATATATTTTTGTAATCTAAAAAATATTTTCTTTTATGCTTGTCCTAATGTTCTTTTTGTAATATTTTTATTGTTAAATATAATGTATAGAGTATTTCATAAAATATGAACATATAGT
>NW_011888818.1:6540270-6542463 GCF_000151845.1 Pteropus vampyrus
AAGAATGATGTCAGCCATTGCTTCGTAAGGGTTGGGTCCACAAGGATAAAGCCAAAGGGGCCAATTTTTGTTTTCTTCCAAGTACCATTTATTTAGCAGTCATCAGGGGAAAAAAAATAGAGACTGACAGGCCATCTAACTTTCCCAAAGACAGATAATTAATGAGGCCAGAATATTTAGCACACGATCTAGCACAATCCAATCAATTATGCTTTTTCTATAAAAATAGAATACTTTATTTAAAAAACAGCACAAATATTAAGTTTGTAATTTCTACTCAGCAATATGAGTAGAAATTTGAAAATACCTATAAAAGGTACAAGTACTTTCTAAATTTCCTCTTTTAAAAAATCACTACTTAATAGTAATTTCTTTTTACTTAGAAGGGAAATGTTTCACTCTTTCCACTAACTAGCTCCTTTCTCTCCCACCACTCTTGACCTCCACTCACCTCTATTCCACCCAAAGAGGTAGAGAGTATAGTGGGCAAGAGTATATAATTTAAAAATGGGTCAGCCTGAGTTTAAATCTGGCTCTTTCACTTACCAGCTGTGATCTTGAGTAAGTTACTTGCCCTCTCTGAGCATCACTTTCCTCATTCATCCAGGGTTGTTGACAGAATTAAATGGTATAACATATGTGGAAGCATCTAATACATACTACATGTTTCACAAATTGTTCTTTTCTTCCTTCCTTAGGTACAAGCTCTGTTTTGGTCAGCTCTAAACCTTATGTCAGTATTTAAAACTCTTATCTATTTAAAGATTATAACAAATAAGTTAGCATAAATTTACCTTCTTAGCTCAACCTCTGGCTCTGGGGACACTTTCCCTGCACCAATACAGTTCTGTTCTACCTGCTTCATCTGCTCAGCTACCCTCAAGACTGATAAAATGGCCAGCAGCCATTCACTCCTAGGTGTGCTGATGTATGGACGCCCACCCATCCTCCCACACCCATATTCATGACTGTGCTGTATCCCACTTGCTCTCATGCTTAGAATAAGCCCTGGTTCATCCAAACTCTTTGCCATGTAGATGTATGTATTCCTGGACATAAACCCAGCCCACTAACCTCAACTCTATGTGTCTATTGCTCCAGCACAAACTAAAAGCCCAGGCTCTGACTACAAGTTTGTCTTCTGGATTCAAAACATCCCTATATATCACACAGGTCTGAAGTTTAGACTCTAAATTACTATCACCCAGTTGTGAGTTTTTGCCGAAAGGCTGTATTCTCAGCTTCACTGGTTCTGTCTATCCATGGTGTTAACACTCAATGGTCACTGAGAAGAAAATAAGATCTACAGGCATGCTCAAGTCCACCTCAGCAGAGAGCCTGTAAAGTGTGAATCACTCCAATGACTACTTTTAACCCTGTGGCGTTCCTTGGCTTCTTCCACTTCTTTTAAAAGGCCCATATCTCCCTCCTCCTTTTTTCCTTCTGAAGACTTTTAAAATCATTTAAACAGAATTTTAACTCAACTCATTGACTGGTTTCTCAACATAGGGAATGGGTAGAAGGAGAAGGCAATGTTGAGGAAATTAGGGTTATGGTGGATGGGACAATGGGAGAATAGGAATTGGAGTCAGAGATGTGAAAGGACTAGGACGTGGGTTAGGGAGATTAGGGATGTGAGCAGGACAAATGGCTTAGAGGAGGGTAGAACTGATGATCTGGGAATGAATTGAAAAGTGGGCAAATGCTGAGTTGGTAATCAGAAGGATGGGTGGTTGGATAAGAATGAAAGACCTCTGGGTTTGGAAGCAGGCGTCAAATTGGCGTCACGGACACAAGTGCATGTGTGGTAAGAGAGGGATAACGGAGAACGAACTCTGTAATAGACGACCTCGGACGACCCCCATCCCCTCCCTGGCCGTCAGGGTCGGCGTCTGCACGACCAGCGGCTTAACTCTCCGGCGGTTCTAACAATAAGGGGCCGCAGGAGCCGCCTGGGCGTGTCACGGGAGCCGAGGCGCGAGGCTCTGGCCCGGGATGCGGTGCAGCAGCCCGGCTGGGGTGTCCCTCCCGGGTCTGGGCAGGGTGTGGGCGGCGCGGGACCGTGCGCGGAGCTGAGGGGCCCTGGTGCTGCTGCCCCGGTCGGGAGGGTAGGTGGGTGCCGGCACCTGCAAGCAGGGCCTGGGAGTGGCGCGAAGGGCTGAGGGCGAGGGCGAGGGCGCCCGCGCCTTACCG
>NW_011888818.1:6543048-6544235 GCF_000151845.1 Pteropus vampyrus
AGTCTTTGAGGGTGAGAAGCAAAAATGGATATGTCCACTTGGATATCCTGCTGAAGAGACAAACACAAAGCCTGAGCATAACTCACCATCTCTCTCATCTCAATCTCTGTTCCTTCTTCAAGCATTTAATCCTCCAGTTTACAACTTTTTTGCAGGTAATCCTTGCTTTTTCCTCCTTCATCCTCCATTAGTATTAGTTATCTGAGCTGCATAACAAATGTAACAAGTTAACAACAGTATGTAGTGGCTTAAAACAACAAACATTTATTATTTCTCACAGTTTCCCTATATTATAAATTTGGGAGTAGCTTAGCTGGATGGTCTGACTCCCAGTCTCTCATAAGTTTACAGTTAAGAAATTGGATGGACTGCAGTCATCTGAAGGTTTGACTGTTGCTGGAGGATTCATTTCCAGGCTGACCTACTTCCATGCCTGGCAAATTGGTTCTGGATATTAGCAGTAAGTTTCTGTTCCCCTCCACGTAGACCTCTCTGTAGGGCCGCTTGAATGTCCTCACAACATGGAGTGGCTTCCTCAGAGCAAGTGATCCAAAAGAGCAAAGCGAAAGCCAAAATATCTTTTATGACCTAGCCTCAGAAATGACATACAATCATTTCGGCCATATTCTACTCATCACACAGGCTAACCGTGATGCACTGTGGGAAGAGACTACATAAAGGTGAAATATAAGGATTTTGGGAGAGCCATCTTGGAGGCTGTCTGCCACATCCATATGTAAGGAGTCATCGTGTCCTGAAAATTCTGCCTCATAAATAACTTAAATCCATCCTTTTCTGTCCATTATCAAAGTTCAGGACTTTATCATCACTCACCTAGACCAAGGGTCCCCAACCTCTGGGCCGCTGACCAGTACTGGTCGGTGGTCTGTTAGGAACCGGGCCACACAGCAGGAGTGGCAGGTGAGTGAGCAATGAAGCTTCATCTATATTTGCAGCTGCTCCCCAGCACTAACATCACCGGCTCAGCTCCACCTCAGATTATCAGGCATTAGATTCTCGTAGGAGCACCGGTTCCTTGTGCCAAAAAGGTTGAGGACTGCTGGTATAGAGAGTACAGAGAGAAATTTATTGTAGCTAGGAGCAATGAGTGGTGTGGTTTGGAGCCAATTAAAGATATTGTTGCAGTTGAGCCTGGTAAGATAGGTGGGGTCAGTTATAAAAGACCT
>NW_011888818.1:6550344-6552879 GCF_000151845.1 Pteropus vampyrus
CAGTAAATCTCTAAGAATAAAATTTAATAAAAGATAAGGATGTTGCAGAAAAATCAGACTGGCGAGAAACCAAGCACCACTCAGAGAGTTGGACAACTCAGATTTATTAAGCCAGCAGTCCCAGAAGAGCTAGAGCTCTGAAGATCTGGGCCCCGAGCTCAGGAGTAAACTTCCTTTTATAGGACTTATCAGCGCAGTTACAGTTGGCATGAGCCAATTGGTTCATTTGTCCTCAGGTGGTTACAGAGCACGGGAGTTGCTATGGGCTATAGGCAGTTACAGAGCATGAGATTCGATACATCTGTTATCTAGACAGAGCAAGCAAAGGGGAAGGTGAGTCTTCAGTTGATCTCCTGCCCCTTGGCCTATGCAGCAAGCATGTCTACAAAAGCAGAACAAAGAACTGATTACAGGGTTAATAATTTGAGTGGAAAACTCCTCTTCAAGGAGACCTTTTGGAGAAAATTATAGAACTGTAGATTTTTTTAGATTTTCTATATACACGATTATATCATCTGCAAACAATGAGTTTTACTTCTTCCATTATTCTTTTTTTATATACTGCTATTTTCAATTTGCTAATATTTTGTTTAGGATTTTTACATCTAAGTTTATGGATGAGATTATCCTATAATTTTTTTCTTATAATACTCTTATCCGATTTTGGTATCAAAGGTTATGCTAACCTAGTAAAATTAATTAAATAGCGTTCCCTCTCTTATTCTCTGAAAGAAATTAAGATTGAAATTCTTGGTCTTTGAGAGTTTGATGGAACTTATCAGCGGAATCATCTGACCCTATAGTTTGTGGGTAGATATTTGACTACCAGTTAAATTTCCCCTTCAGTGGTTATAGAGTATTTATGTTTTAAAATCTTGTTTTTGACTTAGTATTAATTAGATATATTTTTCTAAGAATTTGTCCAATTAGATTGAAGGTCAAGTCATGAAGGATCTTGAACAAGTCTTGAAGGGGAAAGTAATCATATTTTTTTTTTAAGTTATTATGTACCAAAAAAACAATGTACTAAACACTGATAAATAAAGTTGACAAAACAAGTTCTCTACCCTTGGAAAGCCCACAATATAGTGAGAAAGGCAATCATAGAAATAAATTATAATACAGTACAATAATAAAATTTATGAGGTCAGATAGCTTACTCTGAAACTGAAGTTTGACTTTTGTGTATCTTTTGATTAGTTCCACTCAACATCTCTCTAAGAATTCTCAGCTTTACATTACAGGCAAACATCTAGATCCCTTAGGAGCTATTAAGATGGATTAGCCTTCCATAACATTCATCACTTTAAGGTGTATAAATCATTGGTTTTTACTATATTCACAAGTGCGCACATCCATTACACTCTATAATTTCAGAATGTTTTCATCCCTGTAAAAGAAACACCTCATCCATTAGCAGTCATTCTCCATTCCCTCTTCCCTCGACCTCTCGCAACCATTAATTTACTTTCTGTCTCTATGGATTTGCCTGTTCTGGACATTGCACATAAATGGAATCATATATTTTTTTTTAAAAAGGGAGGAGGGTGGAGTAGAGAAGCTTGAGTTAGTACCCAGCCTGACTTCTTTCTGGACTTAATCCCCTAGACCCATGTTCATTGTTTCAACAGAGTACATAATTCAGTTTTATGAAAGCCAATGATTTCTTGCTCCTTCTCTATAGGTGTAGAGAATATCCAGGTAGTGGCTGCAGTTCCACCTCTGGTCTGGCTGCCATGTATCATGGGCGAACTACCGGTAAAGGGCCCCACACACAGATTTACCAGCAACCTCCAAGGCTTCTCATTGTGCATATCACTCTACCATCCTGGGCTGACATCTGCTCCAATCTCTGTGAGGCTCTGCAAAACTTTTTCTCTCTAGCCTGCAGCTTGATGGGCCCCAGCCGCATGTCCCTCCTCAGCTTATACATGATACAAAATCAGCACGAGTGCATCCTCCCCTTTGTGGTGAGTATATTTACCATTTGTTCATTTTATCTTGAAAGCAAATACGAAGTTTCTGGGGAAGAGATCACAGTTATTACTTAGAAATAACTGTGCCTGTTCTCACACCCAGTACCACACAGGCAACACAATGAGATCAGATGTCATTCTGCGCATAAAGGGTGTTTGTACTGCAAAAGAGGAATCTCAAAATTATTAATTTGGGAGTTTAAATAGGCCACATCTTGGCCCCCTCCACTCCTGAGGGAGGGAGAGAAACCTTGGCTTTTACAGACCTTTAGAATATAAGCAACTGACTCTTTTCACACACACCCATTTGAAATGCAAATGCAGGGAAATTAGTCTCCAAATTTCTCTATAGGTCTCTGGCTATTTTTTTTTTTCCCCCAAGATTTTATTTTATTTTCTCTTCTCCCTCCTCCTCTCTGGTAACCATTAGTCCATTCTCCATGTCCACGAGTCTCTGTTTGTTTGTCTGTCCTGTTCATTTGTTGCTTTTAGGTTTATATCCCATATATAAGTGATATAATGTGATTTTCAACATTTTTTGTCTGGCTTATTTTGCTTA
>NW_011888818.1:6554889-6556563 GCF_000151845.1 Pteropus vampyrus
TCTAAGTACTGGTCCATTTCTTTATTAAATTTGGTGTTATATACTTTTTCATAGTATTCTTGTATGATCATTTGTATTTCTGCAGTGTCTGTTATAATTTCCCCTCTCTCATCCCTGATTTGTTTATTTGTGTTCTTTCTCTTTTTTCTTTAGTGAGTCTAGCCAGGGGTTTGTCAATTTTATTAACCTTTTCAAAGAGCCAGCTCTTTGTTGTATCTATTTTTTCTATTCTTTTTTGTTGTTGTTTTCAATTTCATTTATTTCTGCTCTAATTTTTATGATTTCTTTCCTTTTACTGACTTTGGGCTTCATTTGTTCTTCCTTTTCTAGTTTTTTAAGATGAAACACTAGGCTCTTTATTTGGGCTCATTCTTGTTTTTGGAGATAGGCCTGTTATGATATGAACTTTCATCTTATGAACTTTTGTCGTGTCCCAAAAGTTTTGATATGTTGTACTATCATTATCATTCGTTTCTATGTATCTCTTGATCTCTCTTTTTATTTTTTCTCTGACCCAGTTCTTCAGTTGTTTAATCTCCATGTATTTGTGGTTCTTTCCACTTTCTTTTTACAGTTGATCTCTAATTTCAAGCATTATGATCAGAGAATATGGTTGGTATGATTTCAACCCTCTTATATTTGTTGAGGCTATCTCTGTGTCCCAGTATGTGGTCAATCCTTGAGAATGTTCCATGTGCACTAGAGAAGAATATATAAGCAGCCGTTTGGGGATGAAAAGCTCTGTAAATGTCAATTATGTCCAGTTGATCTAATATGTCATTTAAGGATGTTATTTCCTTATTGATTTTCCGTTTGAATGATCTGTCCATATCTGACAGTGGGGTATTAAGGTCCCCCACTACAATAGTGTTTTGGTCTATTTCTCCCTTTAGTTTTGTTAGTAATTGCTTTACATATTTCAGGACTCCCTGATTGGGAGCATAGATATTAATAAGTGTTATGTCTTCTTGGTACATGATTCCCTTTATCATTATGAAGTGTCCCTCAGTATCTTTCTTTACCTTTTTCATTTTGAAGTCTATTTCATCTGATATTAGTACCGCTACTCCCGCTTTTCTCTGAATGCCATTTGCTTGAAATATCACTTTCCACCCTTTCACTTTGAGTCTATATTTGTCTTTGGAACTGAGATGTGTCTCCTGAAGGCAGCATATGGTTGGGTTTTGTTTTTTGACCCATTCTGCAACTCTGTGCCTTTTTATTGGTGAGTTCAGTCCATTTACATTTAGGGTGGTTATTAACTATGAGGTCTTCTTATAGCCATTTTGTCTTTTGCTTTCTGGTAGCTCGGTGTTTCCATTGCTTCCTTGTCCTTATATTTCTGTTTTCTTTATTTTGGTTGGCTTTTGTGGGTTTTGCCTCTGGTCCTTTTTGTTTTATATTATATACTTTGTTTCTGAATCTTTGGCATGTGGTTATCATTACAGATATGTAAAGGATACTTATATATATATACAGTTTTCCCTTTTCTTCTGTGTGTGCCTTATCTCCATTCCCCTTTGCAAATTTGGATCTTTGAGTCCTCCCCTTTTCGGTCATTGTTGTCTCAATTTGTCCCTATGTACGCTGAACATTCATTACTACCTTGCTATAGCAAATATCTTCTTATTTTAAGCTTATAATGCCCTGTTCCTAGTAAGGGTTGCACTCCTC
>NW_011888818.1:6556613-6560431 GCF_000151845.1 Pteropus vampyrus
TATGTACGCTGAACATTCATTACTACCTTGCTATAGCAAATATCTTCTTATTTTAAGCTTATAATGCCCTGTTCCTAGTAAGGGTTGCACTCCTCTGCTTTTATCAGCCTACTAGTCACCTTACTCCTAATTATGGTTTGGTTTTTTGTTTGTTTGTTTGTTTTTTGTCATTTTGTTTTAGGTGTGTTGAAATATTTCAGTATTTCCTGTAGTACAGGACTCATAGTGGAGAATTCCCTCAATTTTTGTATGTCTGGAAAGGTCTTTATTTCTTCTTCATATCTAAAGGAGAGCTTAGCTGGATACATTATTCTAGGCAGGTAGTTCTTTTCATTTAATTGTTTGAATATGTGATTCTACTCCTTTCTGGCTTGTAAGGTTTGTGCTGAGAAGTCTGACGATAATCTAATGGGTTTTCCTTTATAGGTTACTGTCTTCTTTTCCCTGGCTGCCCTAAGAATTCTGTCTTTGTCATTGATTTTTGATAATTTTAATACAGTGTGTCTTGGTGAAGGCCTTTTGAGGTTGAGATAATTGGGTCTTGTGTTGACTTCTTGAATTCCAAGCTCCAGCCCATTCCTTAGATTCGAGACATTCTCATCAACCATTTGTCTGAAAATGCTTTCTAATCCCTGCTCCTTTTCCTCCCCTTCGAGAATTCTCATTATTCTTATGTTTCCTCTCCTGATGGTATCAGCTAGTTCTTGTATTTCTCTTTCATTATTTTTCATTCTTTGGTTTCTCTCTTCTTCCTTCTGATTTATTTCTAGATTACTGTCTTCAATATCACTGATCCTTTCCTCTATTTGGTCTACTCTATTTCCCAAACTTGTTATTTCAATTTTCAACCTTGCAGTGTGTTTTTCATCTTCAGAAGGTCTATTTGGTTTTGTTTGTTTGTTTGTTTGTTTGAGGGTTTCAATTTCCTTGCTAAAGAACTCATTCTACTCATCTAGTTGTTTTTCAGTTCCTGAAATTGTTGATATGATTCGTTTCAGATCTCACTGAGTTTTTTCAGAAGTACCATCCTGAATTCTCTGTTATTTAAGTCACATATATCTATGTCTGTAGGCTTATTTTCTGGAGATTTTTCTCTTTCTTTGTGAGATGCCTTGTCACTTTGGTGTTCATGGTGTTTAATGGACTATTTCTCCACCTGGGCATTAATGGAAGTATGTTGTGCTTTTTTTTCCCCCAGAAAGATTTATTATATAATGGTCCCTAGCTTGTTGCAAATAAGGTGTTTTTCTTTTGGTTTCCAGTAGGTGGCGTCTAAGCCTCTTGGATCTCTGCTTTATATAAAGTCTTAATAATGTCTTTTTTTCTTTATAAATGTTTAATCATGCTCGCTATCCTCAGTCTCAGTTCCTGTCAGTGTTAGCAACAATTTCAGTAGCGTTTGCTCAGATTCCCCTGAGGCGCCGCAGTGATCAGTCTCAGAGGCTATCGGGGGAGGGGCTCTCTGGGTTGGAGGATGGGAGCTGTGGCTCAGTCTTGGTTTTGCAACTGTTGTTTCTCTGACATCCCTGCTTTTCTGCCATCCCCGTTCCTCTGTCTTCTGCCCTAATGACTGGGCCCTGCCACCGGCCATGTGGTGCTCACAGCACTCCCAAGCAGGGCTGTTCAGGGAACTCGCTGCACCTTCTCCCCTCCCTCTACTCCTACAGGGAGCTCCGGCTGTGAGAGGCAGCTTCTTTTTTTATCCCAGTCCACCTCCCAACACCCGGGATTCTGACCTATAGTAGCTTTTATGCACAGATCCCACACTCAGACATGCTGGTGTACTGTTTGGGTGTTTTTTGTTGAGTTTTAGATGGTCAGCTTGTTGTTTCAAGGAGAGAGATCTGGGGACGTCTCTCATTCTGCCATGTTTAATCCAATCTCACCATGATTGTATTCGATCTCTGGCTATTCAATCACCCTTTAACTTCCAAGATTTGTTATTTAACCCAAGTTCCAGTCTTCTTTGTTTAGAAAGCCCTAACTGTGCAGAAACATGAAAATATGTTCTCTGCAGTTTCACATAGGACTCAAGTGAAACTCCCCTTAGGGTTTCAGAAGACAAAGGCTGAGCTAGGGGCAGCGCTTTTACAAAGCTCCCTCACATGTAGAGAACTGTCTCTCCTCCTCAACTCAAATTTTCATTTTCTCCCCCATACGAAATTCAGGACCACAGGGATGGGAATGACTTCAGTGGTTCTAGTGCATCCCCTTCCTGAGGCAACTTTGCTGCTGGAATAGTTGGACAAGTCCTACTGGAGAGCCAGGACTTTTATCCCTACCTGTTGAGAACAAGATCTCCTCCCCCTAGTTTCTATGGACGCCATGTGGGAGCTTGGACTCCCACCCTGCTAGCCAACATTAACAATATCTCTGGCCCTCAGGTGGTGTTGGAGGAGGCAGAGTGGAGGACATATGAGAGTGGCAGCAGGGTACCTTTTTGTTTCCTAGGCAGGTTGGTGTCAGTGAAGGCCTAGTAGAAAGCCATGACTTTTATGCCTTCCTGGTGGTAATGAAGCTTCCCCATACCCAGGATGTCAGTGGGGCCATGTGGGAAGACTGAACCTCCACCCCTACCCAGAAGTAACAAGGCACCCTCCCTTCTGGGTCGTAATCAGAAGCCAAATAGAGTCACACCCCACCTGGCAATAATTATCTGAAAACCTTACTTCCCCCATTGGCATAGTGTCAGAGGAAGCCTGCTAAGCAAAGGATTTAAATAAAATCCAGAGTCTTATAACATAATACCCAAAATGTCCAGAATACAATAAAGAAAATCACTCATAAAGAACCAAGGAAATCTCAACTTAAATGAGAAAACAACAACACCAGTACTTAAATGACAGAGATGTTAGAATTATCTGAAAAAGATTTTGAAGCAGCCATAGTAAAAATGCTTCAACAATAGTTATGAACATGCTTGGAACAAATAGAAAAATAGAAAAATTCTCACCAAAGAAGAATTATAGAGAAGAACCAAATAGAAATTTTAAACCTGAAGAATACAATAACTGGACTTTGAAAAGCAAAAATCTTCAGTGGATAGGCTCAACATCAGAATGCAGAGGTCAGAAGAAAGAATCAGTGAACTCGAAGATAGAATAGAAATTACCAAATCTGAGTAACAGAGAAAATAAACTTTTAAAAAATGAACAAAACTGTAGAGACCTGTGAAACCATAACAAAAATCCAACATTTATGTCATCAGAGTCCAGGAGGAACAGGGAAGGAAGATAAGGCTGAAAAAATATTCAAAGAACTAATCACTAAAATTTTCCCTAATTTGGCAAGAGCTGTAAATCTAAATAACAAGAGGCTGGTGAGCCCCAAACAAGATAAATGCAAAGAAATCTGTCCTAAGGCACATCATAATCAAAGTTCTAAAAACTAAAGATAAATTCTTGAAAGCAGAGCACTGTCACCTTACCTATAAGGTAAAAAAATCAAGTAATAATAGATTTTTTTTAATTAGAAACCAGAGGAGGCCAGAAAAAGTGTCTCATTTTTCAAGTGCTGAAAGTAAAAGAGTGTTAACTCAGAACTCTGTATTTAGTGAAAATATCTTTAAGGAATGAATCAGAAATAAAAATATTCTCAGATGAAGGAAAACTAAGAGAATTTGTCACCAGCAGACCTACCTTAATAGAATGGTTAAAGAAAGTTTTTGAAACAGAAAGGAAACTATAAAATAACAAATTTCGGAATATCTAGAAGGAAGAAAGAACAGGGAAAGAAAATATGGATAAATATAATAGACTTTCTAGTGAGTTTTCTAAATCATATTTGACAGTTGACACAAAAATTATAACATTGTCTGA